>NC_060139.1:343936174-344239204 GCF_021461385.2 Schistocerca piceifrons
GATTTCATTTCCTCATAATTTATGAAACTTCGTCACATCGAAAGACGAACTTATCAACAAAGTATTCCCAAACATCATTACTAACTACAAAAGTAATGAATGGTTGAGTGAGCGAGCAATTCTAGCGGCTAAGAATAAAGATGTAGATGACATAAACTACATAATTCAGAATGAGATCATTGGTAAAATGCATTAATTGAAATCTATTGACTGTGTAACAAACGAAGATGAAGCCACCAACTATCCAATTGAATTTTTAAAATTCTTGGATGTTCCTGGCTTACCACCACACAATTTACGCCTAAAAATTGGCTCCGTAGTAATCATGCTCCGAAACATAAACCAACCAAAACTGTGTAACGGTACGCGTTTGGTGGTAAGTAAATTGATGAACAATGTTATTTACGCGACGATACCCAAAGGAAAATTCGAAGGTGAGGAAGTTCTCATTCCGAGGATCCCGATGATCCCAACCGATATGCCGTTTGAGTTTAAAAGACTTCAATTTCCGATCCGTCTTGCATTCGCCATGACCATTAACAAATCACAAGGCCAATCCTTGAAAGTTTGTGGTTTAATTCTGGAATATCCATGTTTTTCAATGGTCAATTATATGTGGCATGTTCACGGGTCGGAAGACCATCTGCGTTGTTTGTTCTTGCGCCTGATAATAAAACAAAAAATGTCGTGTATCACAAGGTACTTAATTGAAGAGTGGAAGCTATGCACCAAAAAACACAAAGAATAAAGAATCGTTAAAATACTTTTTTTTAATTTGTATTTCCTAATAAAAATTGAACTTAATATTTGTACGAAACAACCTAAATTTTCTTGGCTTCGAAGTCTAAATTCAATTTTAAAAAGGCTACCTTTGATAATACGACATTTTTGACAATCCGACACCTCCTCGGTCCTGTAACTGTCAGGTGATCAGGAATTTCTATTACAGACTTCTAGGACATGTAGAAGGGAGTGAGTAGATAATATTTGCAACTGGAACCCATGTCCGGAAACGTACAGTTTCCGTGCTCCATCCATTTGAAAACATGTTGGTAACGCACCACTTTTGCAATTGTTTATTAGGCGTGACCCAGTACATCACTTGTTTTACAGTTGCACTCGCTAATATTAAAAGAAACAAAGAGGAAACGTGACGCAGGACGGTCACTTTCAGTTCGGGTGTGTGGCGTCTCCTCGGAACACCGCAGTCACGCCTGCTGACAGTAAAGGTACCGCTTTCGCGACACCGTTGCGTAATTGTGGGGCAAAGGATACGCGACGATACGGGGTCGGACGTTGTGGATAACGATCTTGATAAAGGCGACGAGCTGCCCTTTCATTACTATGAGCTTCGCCATTCAGAAGGATCACGACGGTGTATTCAGCAAACGGGTACTCGACCCTGTTGCTCTAAGACTCACAGACAAGTGAATGAGGTTCGAACCATTTCAGAGAGGAGGGATATACGTCAAATGACATCAGCCGATCCGACGTAAGGTGCTGCTCCCCCCCCCCCCCCCGTCCCCTCCCCCACCATGACTACCCTGTTGTATACCTTCCTCACAAACATTTTTTCAATCGGCTGTAGCACGCAAACGGTTCTTTTCCTGAAATGGTTTCCAATTCAAGATATTATTCTCTCACTCTCCTCCACGAGTCCTAAAGTTTGTAAAGGGAATTTCTCAGCACAATGTATATATACATATACAGACTGTCCTTTTGAACGTTTCAGCGCAAATGTCTCTGGAACAACAACAAATATTGAAAAATGACTTTCAAAAGTATGATTGTAAGGCAGCGGCTCATATAGTAAATACTGAGAGACATTCTAAAACGTAAGCAAACATTAGGTTTTTTTAATGGACACCCCATATTATTTCTTACGCAATCAATAACATGTAAAATTACAAAAATAATGGCTTGGTTGCGTCGCAATACGTTTTTTATGTCCCGGGAAATTGCATAGCGAAGTTAAAACTTGAAATAAGCAAAATCCACGTCTGTTTCACATCCCACGATGCGAGCATGAATCCAACATTGCCCGCAATCGCTCTGTGGTTGACATACTAACCGTAAGATGTATTACAGATGTGTTACCGACTGCTGTTCACACCGTTATTAAGTGGACGGGAAACAATACAGATGTCCAGTCACACACAATGAAAAATAAACAAGCTGTTTACATTTTCGTGCTTTGTTAATCTTTACTACAGTACTAGAATGGACAAAACGGCAACAGCCGGCCGCTCTGGTCGAGCCATTCTGCAGCGCCTAGAACCACGCTGCTGCTAGGTCGCAGGTTCGAATCCTGCCTCGGGCATGGATGTGTGTGGTGTCCTTAGGTTAGTTAGGTTTAAGTAGTTCTACGTCTAGGGGACTGATGACCTCAGATGTTAAGTCCCATAGTGCTTAGAGCCATTTGAACCATTGTTGACAAAACGGTAACGAAATACGGAATATCATCGGTCAGGGTAAACATAATTAATGGCTGACCAAGGCTCTAAACGAGGGGTAAACGCTAGTTGTACATAGTTGTATATCAACTATATAATGGTACACGACAAATACAGGACATGTCACTGATCATTTTCAATGACTACATGGTGAAATGATTACATAAACGTCCAATAATACCTTCAAAACAAACACGAGTGCTCTCAGAAACATTCTCCAATGTAAGTTCGAAGAGATCACTATTTACGTAGCAATACCGCTGTGCGTGCTCCAACACTGATAGACTCACTGCTATCTCTCTGGTGTTATTGCACATGGGATTTCATATTGTCAATTGTTGTTGGAACGTGTTCATATTAATTTTCGCGTGTACCCAGACGAAAAAGTCGATGGGGGTGAGGTCCGGCTACCGCGCTGGAAATCTCTGAACAAGACTGCCTGGCCCTATCCATCGATTTGGGAATTTTGGTTTAGCGCATTTCTTGGCACTATGGCGTTATGTGCAAGGCATCAATCATGCTGTTGTTGTTGCGGTCTTCAGACCAAAGACTGGTTTTATGCAGCTCTCCATGCATGCAATAGAGCTGCATGTCCTCGGGAAAAATTAGACTGTAGTTTCCCTTTGCTTTCAGCCATTCGCAGTACTAGCACGGCAAGGCTATTTTGGTTGATGTTACAAGGCCAGATTAGTCAATTATCCAGACTGTTGCCTGTGCAACTACTGGAAAGGACTGCTGCCCCTCTTCAGGAACCACACGTTTGTCTGGCCTCTTAACAGATATCCCTCCATTGTGGTTGCACCTACAGTATGGCTATCTATATCGCTGAGGCACGCAGACTTCCCTACCAACGGCAGGGTCCATGGTTCAGGGGGGGGGGGGGGGGGGATGGGGGGCAATCGTGCTGATACAACACTATTTGATGCAAATGAAGAGGTAGGTCCTTCATCAGTCCTGGCAAACTACATCTCAAGAACCGCCTTACTTCGCCCATTAAGAGTGCCATCAATGAAGTATGGACCAATTATACACCGAAGCGCCAAAGAAACTGGTACAGGCATGCGTATACAAATAGAGAGATATGTAAACAGGCAGAATATGGCGCTGCGGTCGGCAGCGCCTATATAACACGACAAGTGTCTGGCGCAGTTGTTAGATCGGTTACCGCTGCTACTATGGAAGGTTGCCAAGATTTAAGTGAGTTTGGACCTGGTGGTACAGTCGGCGCACGACCGATGGGACACAACGTCTCCAAGGTAGCGATGAAGTATAGATTTTCCCGTACGACCTCATGAATATCAGGAATCCAGTAAAACATCAAATGCGGCCGAAAAAAGATCCTGCAAGAACAGGACCAACGAGAATCGTTCCACATGACACAAGTGCAACCCTTCCGCAAACTGCTGCAGATTTCAGTGCTGGACCATCAACAAGTGTCAGCGTGCGAACCATTCAACGAAACATCATCGATATGAACTTTCGGAGCCGAAGGTCCACTCATGTACCCTTGATGACTGCACGACACAAAGCTTAACTTCTCGCCTGGGCCCGTCAACACCGACATTGGACTGTTGATGACTGGAAACATGTTGCTGGTCGGTCGAGTCTCGTTTCTAATTGTATCGAGCGGATGGACGGTACGGATATAGAGACAACCTCATGAATCTATTGACCCTGCATGTCAGCAGGGGAATGTTCAAGCTGGCGAAGCCTCTGTAATGGTGTGAGGCGTGTGCAGTTGATATGGGACTCCCGATATGTCTAGATACGGCTCTGACAGGTGACACGTATGTTAGCGTCCTGTCTGATCAACTGCATCCATTCATGCCCATTGTGCATTCCGACGGACTTGGGCAATTCCAGCAGGACAATGCGACGCCCCACACGTCCAGAATTGCTACAGAGTGGCTCCAGGAACATTCTTCTGAGTTTAAACACTTCCACTGGCGACCAAACTCCCCAGGCATGAACGTTATTAAGTATATCTAGGAATGCTTTGCAACGTGCTGTTCAGAATAGCTCTCCACCCTCTCGTATCCTTACGGATTTATGGACAGCCCTGCAGGATTCATGGTGTCAGTTCCCTTCTGCACTGCTTCAGACATTAGTCGAGTCCATGCAATGTTGTGTTCCGGCACTTTTGCGTGCTCAGGGGGGCCCTACACGACATTAGGTAGGTGTACCAGTTTCTTTGGCTTTTCAGTGTATATTGCTCCACATACCATACCAGACACGACACGCCACTGACGCTGATGTTCTATCTGCCAAGGCCAATGTGGGTTTTACGGTGACCAGTAGCGCATATTGTGTAAGTTGATGGTTTGTAAACGTGGCTACATCGGTAAACAGCACCCAACACCTAAAGTCATAGCCTCGCCGCAGAAACCACTGACAGTACTCCAGGCGAACTTGAAAGTCATTGATATGTAGCGACACGTGGTACTGGTTATATTTATGCCTGTGAAGAATGTGCAACACGATTCTTCGAGGGATTCCCACGAGTCTCTCCATTTCACGAGAACCGACATGAGGGTTTCTTGCAGCGGCCGTTAGAACAGGTATTTCTGTTGCTTCGTGTGTTACTGTTTTGCTCCGGATCTGCATTCCTGGAGACTTACTTTTCGTCTCGCGATGCCTTATAATAATATTCGTGAAGGTAGGACGGTTCGAATGTCGTCTACTAGGGTAACGCTGAGCATACAGTTGTGCCGCTCATATGCTATTTTTGTGGCATTCCCCATAAAGTAACATGTCAACTGTTTCTTCATTTGTGAAAACCTTGTCGAATGCCTAGAACGGATGGACAGGAAAATTAATATCACGTTTACAACACGGACACCAACTATAGTGTTCAGTACACCAGTGCCATTTACCTGTACGTACCTCCACCCAGATCAGCCTGCTTCGTAGTGTGCTGTTCCACACATAGCGCCGACTGCGGTCCGCTCCACTACACAACTGCGGAGGAGGCGGGTTATTGACCGGAACTGTTCCGTAGTGTGTTCGTAGGTAAATAAAGCGTGCAAGAGGAAAACTATTATGTACATATCAATATTTGTGGCAGGAAACTGTTATTATTTTCCGCCCTCGTGATGACAAAGCACGAATCCGCCCGGCGGATTAGTGTCTAGGTCCGGTGTGCCGGCCAGTCTGTGATGGTTTTTAAGGCGGTTTTCCATCTGCCTCAGCGAATGCGGGCTGGTTCCCCATATTCCGCCTCAGCTACACTATGTCGGCAATTGCTACGCAGACACTTTCTCCACGTACGTGAATTGTAAGATACGCCTCACAAAACGGGGTCTTGTCATAGCTAAAATAATCGTAGAAATTCTTATAACAACTTCGCTTTTTCAAATAGGACTCTGTGATTTCTACTGTTAATATCGTAGATCAAAATGGTTCAAATGGCTCTGAGCACTATGGGACTTAACAGCTGTGATCATCAGTCCCCTAAAACTTAGAACTACTTAAACCTAACTAACCTAAGGACATCACACACATCCATGCCCGAGGCAGGATTCGAACCTGCGATCGTAGCAGTCGCGCGCTTCCGGACTGCGCGCCTAGAACCGCGAGACCACCGCGGCCGGCGATATCGTAGATGTAATAGAGACAAATTCAACGGCGTTTCACATTCCGTAACCCGAAAAGTAGCTTCGGGGTAATTAAAGTATTTAGAACTCAGGATTTTTTTTGTTATGAACACCACACCAGCGCTGTCTTACGCGGAAGCTGGCATTATCATGCGGAACTGTTGCGTCCGGCTGATGGGGCACTTCAGACTGAAACAGTCTAATTACAAATTCGGTATAGTTGAGAAAAGTTCAGTTTAAAATAATCGCAAGATTCAAAAGACTCGTTTTTTCAGTACTATAAATTTATGGATATGGTATAGATAGATTCAGTAAAACTAACTTGTTTACAATTTGTTCAAACTGTTCGCGCAATATTTCGAGAGATAACATCTGTAGACACCCTATAAGTTCTGTAGACGAGAAATATAACACAGATTTTTACAGCTTATAGAAAATCATCTTCAACGTAGGCTTACAACCAAATTGTAATGACCTTGTGGATGACATCGGAAGTTCACTGAGGCTTTTTGCGGATGATGCTGTGGTATATCGAGAGGTTGTAACAATGGAAAATTGTACTGAAATGCAGGAGGATCTGCAGCGAATTGACGCATGGTGCAGAGAATGGCAATTGAATCTCAATGTAGACAAGTGTAATGTGCTGCGAATACATAGAAAGAAAGATCCCTTATCATTTAGCTACAATATAGCAGGTCAGCAACTGGAAACAGTTAATTCCCTAAATTATCTGGGAGTACGCATTAGGAGTGATTTAAAATGGAATGATCATATAAAGTTGATCGTCGGTAAAGCAGATGCCAGACTGAGATTCATTGAAAGAATCCTAAGGAAATGCAATCCGAAAACAAAGGAAGTAGGTTACAGTACTCTTGTTCGCCCACTGCTTGAATACTGATCAGCAGTGTGGGATCCGTACCAGATAAGGTTGATAGAAGAGATAGAGAAGATCCAACGGAGAGCAGCGCGCTTCGTTACAGTATCATTTAGTAAACGCGAAAGCGTTACGGAAGACTCTGCAGGAGTGACGCTCAGTAGCTCGGTACGGGCTTTTGTTAAAGTTTCGAGAACATACCTTCACCGAGGAGTCACGCAATATATTGCTCCCTCCTACGTATATCTCGCGAAGAGACCATGAGGATAAAATCAGAGAGATTAGAGCCCACACAGAGGCATACCGACAATCCTCCTTCCACGAACAATACGAGACTGGAATAGAAGGGAGAACCGACAGAGGTACTCGAGGTACCCTCCGCCACACACCGTCAGGTGGCTCGCGGAGCATGGATGTAGATTTAGATGTAGATTTGCAAGCACACAGTTATCTAGAAAACATAAAATTTTAAAACAGACAAAATATGTACATATTGCTACTTCCTGGCAAATTAAAACTGTGTGCCGGACCGAGACTCGAACCCAGCACCTTTGCCTTTTGCGGGCAAGTGCTTTACCAACTTTTTTTTTCTTTAATTCATTTTGGTCGGTATTGATCGTTGCGTTTGGTGTGGGCGGACGTCACATGACACCCGTTCAAGTTCATCGTTGATTCCTTTACTCAGTTTTTTTTTATGACAGATAGCAGCGCCTCTGTGACCGCACACGCTGAGCTACCGTGCCGGCAGCAAGTGATGTGCCCAAGTACGACTCAGGCCTCGTCCTCATAGCTTTACTTCCGCCAGTACCTCGTCTCCTACCTTCTAAACTTCATAGAAGCTCTCCTACGAGACTTGCAGAGCTAGCACTCCAGGAAGAAATGATATTGCGGGGACATGGCCTTGTCACAGCCTGGCGGATGTTTCCAGAATGAGATTTTCACTCTGCAACTGAGTGTGCGCTGATAATGAAACTTGAAGCTGTAAGGATGGGGCGTGGAGCCGGCACGAGAGCTCTGCGTGTTCGGTCAGAGGGTTAGCTGCCCTCTGCAATAAATAACTGAGTGAACGGATCAACGACGATCTTGGACTGGTGTCATGGGACGTTCAGCCCCCCGACAAACGCAACGAACATTAACGAACAAAATGAGACATTAACGAACAAAATGAGACAAAAAAAAGTTGGTAGAGCACTTGCCCGAGAAAGGCAAAGGTATCGAGTTTGAGTCTCGGTCTGGCACACAGTTTTAATCTTCCAGGAAGTTTCATATCAGCGCACACTCCGGTGCGGAGTAAAAATCTCATTCTCAAAACACATATTACATGTAAACAAACCTCTGAGCACTAACATCATAGAAATAACCACGTCAATTTCGATAACGAAGCAAAAGACGAAAATCACAAATTGTGCAATATTGTTAAATAATTAATTAAATCGTCTTTTGAAACTTTATGTCTCATCCGAAAACTTAGGAGACAGATACAGTGAAATGCTTCCTAGTTTCTGTCAGTTCTATCCCAAATAGAAAATAGGCCAATTTGAAAATTGCGTCGTAATTTTGTATTCAAAAACATAGTTGATTCTCAAAACGGTTCACGCTAAAATTACTTTCATTATCTGTGAATCCTGACAGGAAACATAAAACAGATGTAACCTATTCGTAAAAAACACAAAACTGCAAAACATCTGTTTTACAGTCAGAGTGGAAAGCACGCACAAATCAAATTAAGTGCACCATTGTCAGCACAACATAAGCATCATATTCTCATAAGCAATTACCAATAGTTACCGTAAGCGTTATTCTCAGTCCGTATGGTTCACATTTTTCTAATTTTTGTTATGGTATTAACCTGTGTCAAAGGCTTTAAAACGAACACCAGAATAACAACTCCGGCCTGAACTGGAGGTTTTACGAGCTATTTGACGTGTCAATAAAGATGATGCACTTGGTTGTCAGGCATACACGAAAGCGGACGTGTGTTAAAGGAACGCTCTATAAACTGTTGTCACTACTAATATATGTGTATGTTGTGATCAGTTGCGAAAGTGTATCAGAATCTACAATTAAACCAGCTGGTGGAAAATGACATCATGGCCAAGATTATTTATTTTGGGGCAGACGTCAACTTAAACCTACTGCCAGAACCTATTTTTACTAGCTTGCATAAGAAGCAGCACCAGCCTGGGAGCCGCGCGGGGTAGCCGCGCGATCTAGGGCGTCTTGTCACGGTCCTCGCGGCTCCCCCCGTCGGAGGTTCGAGTCCTCCCTCGGGCATGGGTGTGTGTGTCGTCCTTAGCGCAAGTTAGTTTAAGTTAGATTAAATAGTGTTTAAGCTTAGGGACCGATGACCTCAACAGTTTGGTCCCATAAGACCTTACCACTCACTCTCTCTCTCTCACACACACACGCACACACACACACACACACACACACACACACACACACACACACCAGCCTGGGAGACATCGTCAGAACTTCAACATCGAAAAGCTAAGTACAATCAATTCAGATCTGCCTTCTTCATACAGGGTGATTATAATTAAAGTTAAACTTCCAAACCGCTGTAGAAATAACACTACTGCTCAGAATGACGACAAATTGCAACAGAATGTTATCGGAGAAGGGGGAAAACGTATGTCAGAAGAAAAATAAATGGTTACAAAATGTAGCAATAGATGGCTCTGCAAACATCATAATTTAACAGTGGTCGACTACAAATGACAAATGAATCATACAACAATGCCTAAGGCGTACGTTTGACGTTAAATAAACTGTAATACTCAGTGTGCATTGGTGTACAGGTATGATACTGTTAGTTACGTAAGCCCATCCACCACGGCAAGGTCATATCACATCGAATGGGAAAAATAGGTTTTTAACTGTCCTCAGGCTAAAAACAGCATAAAAAACATCACTCACATCGGTTTTTATTTGTCTTGAAGTCAAAAACAGCATAATAAGTATCAGTCAAAATCAAATCGGATTATTAATTTTCGTGTGAGTGGCGCTAAACATGTTCAATATGCTGTCCACTGTTTTCTGCAACAAGTTGAAATCGCGAAACAGCATGTTCCACAACTGATCGAAGTGATCCCGGGTCACGTTCAGAATGTGTTGCGCAATGCGTGCCTTCAGTGCAGCTAAGTTTGCAATCGGAACACTGAACACAACATCTTTCAGATAGCCTCACAGCCAGAAGTCACACGGATTAAGATCAGGTGATCGGGGCGGCCAGGCTGTAGGGAAATGGCGGCTTATAATTTTAGCATTTCCGAAATGGCGCTTCAGCAGCTGCTTAACTGGATTTGCAATGTGCGGAGGTGCGCCATCTTGCATAAAAATTATCCAATCCGAACATCCACACTGGTGGATAGCTGGAATGATGTGGTTGCGCAAAAGACACTCATAACGCTTACCAGCGACGGTACAGGTAACAGCACGGGAAGCACCTGTCTCTTGGAAAAAATATGACCCTATGATAAATGATGCCGTAAACCCGCACCACACAGTGACCTTTTCTGGTACTGATTGATTTGCGTGTGGATTTTCTGTTACCCATATCGATAATTCTGTATACTGACATATCCTGACTGATGGAAGTGGGTTTCGTTTGTCTACAAAATCTTCCACGGCCAATCATTGTCCACTTCCATGCGAGCAAGAAATTGCTGGCAGATCAACAGGAAGCATCTCGTGCACATGGGTAATTTTGAATGGATAGCAAAGAAGGATGTTTCGTAGGATTTTACGCATCGTGCTCACGGGTATGTACTATGTTCGGGCTATTATGCGTGCACTTATCGCTTGCACACCACCAATCGTCTCCTTCTGCAGTGCTGTGGTCACTGCTTCCACTGACGTCGGATCAATTCGTTTCCTCCCTGTAGCACGTTGCACACCAAAAGAACCAGTCTTTTCGAATTTGCGAATCATTTTCTCCAGACCCATGGCAGCCATCGGACCAACGCCTTTTTTCAAACCCTTCAGTGTCCGGAACTTCTGCAGAGCGAGATGTGCACAGTCATCACTCTTGTAATACAGCTTTCTTTACAAACACAGCCCGATCCTGCATTGAGACAGTCATGGCGAACGTTGCAGACGCGAAGGAGGAAAAGCAGTGTACCCGGAGTGTTTATACCAACTGCAATGGGTTGTGCGCATGACAGGTGGTTTCATTTATGTATTCTGAGACATACAGCGCTATCTATTGATCAATTTTCACACTATTTTCTTCTTCTGCCATACGTTCTCCCCCTTCTCCGATAATATTCTGTTGCAATTTGACGTCATTCCGACCAGTGGTGTTATTTCCACAGCGTTTTGAAAGTTTAACTTTAATTATAGTCACCCTGCGCTTTAGGGTAGAAGAAGAGTACTAGGCATTAAGACAGATGGATGAAGTGACGTTAGACAATGTACATCCCATCTTCAGACCTTTATATTTACTTTCGCGTCGTGAACACTGTTTGTTTGCTTACGATTTTTTGCAGTAGCTCTCTTAAAACCTTCTGCTGCAAAATTCTGAGATGCAATTAGTAAAGAAATAATGTTTACAAAATGCTAATAAATGTAAACGTCTCAAAATGGGACGCCAGTCATCTTGAAATGTCGTCATGGATAAATAAACGCCTATAAAATATACTGGTTGCAGCTGACTGATTATAAATTACCTTCAGTTTCAACATTTTCAGTGTTCTAATACGTCCAAATCGTGCAAGAATCGTCTATTAATGCTAACGCGAGAAAGAATAGAAAACCAAAATAAGGCAACGAGATAGGCAGTCCCAGTCGACAAGCAGTGAGGATTAACTTTGCGCTTTTTGGCCACTGGCAGGCCACTCTAGTGTGTTCAGTCCACAAACAGTATTAGCAAGCATTTTTTAAGTATCTGTCCAAACTATTTTCATGACTGGTCGTATAGGTTTGGGTTGCTTTTCTAACATCTAATAAATTAAGTCAGCACTTGCTTCTTCACTTTAAAAAGCATTATGGCGATATTCGCTATAAATACTATGCAAATAACACTCACCGACGTAAAGCTATGAAAAATCTCTTCATTCATCTTTGCGAGAACAGAATCAATCGAGAATAACAAATCCTTAACAACCGTGGAAGCGTTATAAAAAACAAAGAGTAATAGTAATGTCGCTCTATTCCCTTCGAAGCACAACACTGATTCACTGTGCATTTGTTTTGTCCGACTGCGGCCACTCCCACAGTTTAAAAATTGAAGTCGCTTGAGTTAGCGTATAGCGGTTGTATTAAACTGGAAAATGCGAACAACAGAATCGCGAATTGTCAAACCGATAATATTCGCCCTCACACGCTCAATACGTTTTTGTAGTACTGAGAATATTTAAATCGGCATTAAAACTGTTCGCCAATATTTCTAGTGTTGATGTTGACAGTACGACAAATTCGCCCTCAAATGGTCATTACACTGACGTATTGACAATAAGATCTCTCCTGAATTTCTTCCGCGGGCCAGATTGAAACCAATCGCGGCCGGATTCGGCCTGCGGGCACCCACCCGTGCTTTAGGATAATAGGATTTCGTTTAAACAGAGTTTAGTTTAAAAATTAGGTGTGTCTGCTACTGTCAACGTTTCTTAGCTAAAATAAGAAAGTACACTATCTACAATACTCACGCTACACTACCTCTGATGCTCAACCTATCTCAGGTATTGCGGATTCTCAACATGGCCGTTAAGCAAATTTCTTACTACATTCAGCTTTCCAAGATTTGTAAAGGTCTTCTTTGAAGGAAGAACATATTTTGCTGATATGGTATAAGAAACGAGCGACAGAAATCCACGAGTGTTCTACAATGTGATACTGATTGTGCATAACATGACACAGATGGAAGCTGTCAGGGTACCTTCCATACAGTTCAGCTTTCCATTTCGAGTTCCGCATTCAGTCTCGGCGAAGAAGTAGGATATTTAATTTCTATTGATTTCTGAAAGTTTATTTTAACACTCGATATACATGACCTACGCAGACATAACAGTAATGTATATTTCCTCTGTGTCCCTTCAGTGCTGACTTCGCGGCCGTGGACTCTTGTTTTTTCCTCATCCGACGTGGCGTATTTCCTCATTTAGACATGAAATCATGTACTTCGGCATAAGATAGCAATCAATTTGATGTTGGATACGATGCAACTGAACTTCACCTCTTTTAGATATACCGAGTGATCAAAAAGTCAGTATAAATTTGAAAACTGAAAAAATCACGGAATAATGTAGATAGAGAGGCACAAATTGACACACATGCTTGGAATGACATGGGGTTTTATTAGAACCAAAAAAATCCAAAAGTTCAAAAATGTCCGACAGATGGCGCTTCATCTGATCAGAATAGCAATAATTAGCATAACAAAGTAAGAGAAAGCAAAGATGATGTTCTTTACAGGAAGCGCTCAATATGTCCACCATCATTCCTCAACAATAGCTGTAGTCGAGGAATAATGTTGTGAACAGCACTGTAAAGCATGTCCGGGGTTATGGTGAGGCATTGGCGTCGGATGTTGTCTTTCAGCATCCCTAGAGATGTCGGTCGATCACGATACACTTGCGACTTCAGGTAACCCCAAAGCCAATAATCGCATGGACTGAGGTCTGGGACCTGGGAGGCCAAGCTTGACGAAAGTGGCGGCTGAGTACACGATCATCATCAAACGACGTGCGCAAGAGATCTTTCACGCGTCTAGCAATATGGGGAGGTTCTAATAAAACCCCATGTCATTCCAAGTATGTGTGTCAATTTTTACCTCTCTATCTACATTATTCCGTGGTTTATTAAGTTTTCAAATTTATACTGACTTTTTGATCACCCGGTATAATACTATCTGCAGAAATTAGTATAGTTCTATTAGAAAAAGAGAATAATTAATATAACTACGACAAGCGACTACACACCATTTAGTGAGCACATTCTTGCAATTAATCTAAATAATGCAAAATTACGATATTTTTCTGGAGTACTGCATGCGAATGGCTTAGCTGAATCACATGTATGGTGCACTGTCATATCAGTGCCAATAATTGCTTAAACATGCTGTAACATACAATAAATAAGGTAGCATGAAAGTATCCATAGAAAACTATATTTCAAAAGACGAATAGTGAAAATGTAATAATGTTTTACTGTGTTTGTATAACCATGCTATTGTCTGCAGTTTTTAGATTAAAAAACCCCAATGATGATGGTGATATTGGTCGCCGAAACTAGTTTGGGATAATAAAGAGATAAACAAATAACGAGGTGTTATGCATCAGGGCGGACTCACTTTCTGATATTACTGTTTTTCTATGCAAACACGGACCAAATAGAAAAGTTCCAAGATAAAATCAATGTGTGGTGCATTTAGAAACCAAATCTGCTACCAGAGGTGCGTTCCACCAAGTGGTGGAAATTTTAAAAGCAGAGGTTTTTCTTATTTCCGGTTTACAAAACTAGAGGTTTCCAAACTATTAAAAGTAATATCTATATTTGTTGTTTTACTTCTTTACTGGTTTATGTTTGCAATCCTTACGTCTTTTTTTTCAAAACGTAAAGAAAACATTGATTAGCAGTGTTGTTAACAATAGAACTTACTGTCCTTTCTTTGTTAACATTAAATATACAACCAATGGTGTATTACGTCAATGCGGTGGAATTTGCACTTAGTTTCCATTATATACTAAATGATAATCATAATTCACTCTGTATTGCACATATTTTCTAAATAATCGGAACCATTTAAACGCATAAAAATTAACTTCTGGCAACAAGGTAAACGTTTGCGGCCATCTGTTGCGCTGCCTGCGGCTACTGAATCGCAGTGAACATCGAGACTGGAGCTAGGAGAAACAGATGGCGTGGCTGATGCACGTGACTGTGGCACTCCATCGTGACATGTCCTCTGGCATTGCTGTAAGAACCACTCTACTAATTACTTCAATTAATCCACTTGTAGGGAAGCAGCCTACTCACGCTGTAGTAAATTCACATCAGTTTCCATTGTGTGCCAGCCAGTCTGCTGTAACTAGCTCTGACGTCATAAATGTTGCGCAATATCTTAAAAATCAAGCAAATGAACTAAAACTTTTCTAGCATGTCAGAAATAATACTAAATTAATGTGTGTTAAATATCAGTTCGATAACTTCAGCCATTTCCGAGATTTGGACGTTTTTCTGGAAAAATCATTGGCGCAACAGAAAAGAGCTAGAGACTTCAAAATTTATATTTAGATTCATTTTTCATAATGATTTAATAAAAACAGTACTTTGGATTTCACATATTAAGACTTTAGTGGAAATTCATGATTTTCTGGTTTTTGTCTCAAAACTGAAGGAAGCAAGATAGATTAAGTAGGCTAGTAAATAAGGCTAGGATGTTTAGATTTAAATAGGTTGGAGGTCCGCTATGATTATGAAGATGTGTAAAGTTTCTTTTTAATACCTATAAAATTATAGCGATAGCGGATCTCAAAAGGGGCAGTTCAGAGCTCATCTGCTACGTGCAGTGTAATTTAATTAATTCTCTCGCTCAAAGTATTTAACTTAGCCACGTCAAAATTTTATTATCAATACTTACCTGCGTGCTGAATGCACGTTTAAATTAAGAGCTTCTTCGGCCATCAGCCAAAGAAGCTATAAATTATTATGTATCTTGAAGTAGTGCGTTACTAGCCCAGCGGCTAGTCGGGAGAGCGGATTTGATCAGGCGATCCCTCAGCCGTCCGCACCGCGGCTTTATATATAAGAACACTGCGCGAGGAAGGCAAGGCCCCAGTTCTCTCCAGACGCTGAATGACACGCCATCTGTGTCGGTAGTCGCGTCGCATCAGTGTATCTGCTACAAACAGCCTCGGGTGCCGTATTAAGTTACTAGAGATATGCGGAACCATGAAGACATTTTATGTGAAGTGTTAATTCTGGAATGATTTTCATTATCTAGCTTCAGTTTGCGTGTTGTCGTATTTTCACGTGCCGTCGCGGGACAGACATTCTACCAAATATTTAGCGTGGCGTTTGATGAAGAATTTTCATCAAATTATGGCGAGCATTCTTTTTAACATTTGATTCGGACATTTATAGTTGCATCAGCGCATTAGACTCTGAACTGTTCTGTTAGTTAGGTTGTAGGGATACTTGTGGTTTTTATTAGTGAATTTCAGAATATACTCAACTATTTTGGAAAACCGTTTTTGATTAGAAATCCCGGACAATCTCCTAATTCCTCAGAGCTATAAGCTGCAGCTATAAGAACATTCTCAGGTAAAGTGGGCACTAGGATATCTATTTACTGGCTCCAAGTTTTATTAAATCACTTTCTGGGGGTCACGGAGTAAATAGAGAGCCAGTGTTGAGAACGGCAAAAGACAGCAATAACAACATTCTAAAAGCTAGAAACTGATTCAACACGCAAGCATATATCCAGCAATCAGATTTTTTATTATTGTTACAAACTTATACATCCGCCGCCCCACATATGGTGCATCGGCCGGGAAACAACTAAGTGAAAGTGATTTTTAACTATTCGGATTCGCGAGTGAAATGCGACACGCAACTGAGAATAGAACAGTGAAAGTGTTACGTGTGCATGTGGACGACGCAATTGGATTAACAACGCATCTGGATTGACGGAGCTGGCACTGAGTCTAGCGGTGCTGCCGGCATCGCGAGAAGCCAGTCTCGCCGCACCGCAGTCGTCCCCTGGAGCAGCCGGCGCAGAGCCTGCAATTGCGGGCCACGCAAACACACAACAGCCGTCGGAGAGCCGTCCGCAGCTCAACGTGCCACGTCGCATCAGGAATCCTGGTACGCCGCGCCGGCAACGCCATACGTCGTGCAGAGGGAACTAAGTTAAGTGAAAAACTGTTAAAAATTTTACTAACCTGCACTAAAAGACTGTCGGCGATGGAACCGCCAAAAGAAACTGAGTTTAAACTTAAATTAGAACCTATGTCTGTTGAGGGAACTGTAAATTCAGACAACGTTTCAAGTGTAAATATGCATGAAAGTAGTAATGTTAAGGTGAAACATGAAGTATTGTCTCCTGACAGTAGTGTGCGAAGGGGCAATGGTTCAATAATAGAGACCCCTGTAGTAAAGCGGAAAGTAGAAATTGTAAATTTATTGGATGATAGTTTCTCTGATGAATTGAAAATGAAACAGTCATCAGAGATGGTAGAGTTTAAGAAGGAGCAGTTAGATATGACTAATCAATCAGAAGTTTCATTTGGTTTTGATGATTCTGGTATTGAAGCTAGTTTTTCGTCACCTGAGTGTGATAAAAAGCCATCTCGTGAGCAACCCAAAGATGCTGGGGCTGTGGATCTAAATGTTATATTACAAGCAATAGCTGCCAGTAATGCACAAATGACAGCTGAATTAAAGTCTGAAATAAGTGAACAGGTCAAAAGCAGTAATGCTGAATTAAAATCTGATATAATTGAGGTAAATAATAGGATTGTGGCCAGTCAAACTAATTTCAATAAAAGATTGGAGGTAATGGACGATACCTTCAAGGCTGGTTGCAATAAGTTGAAAGAGGATCTAAATAGTTTGAATTATAAAAATTGATTGCAATCATGAGGATATTAAGAAAAAGGTTGCTCAACAATTTTCTGAAATGTATAAGACAATAAAATCCGAAGTCGCTGAGGTTCGCAAAGACTTCCAAATGGAAGATGCGAAGCTGGAGCACAAGTTAACAGAAAAGATCGAAGCGGAATCTGAACTGTGCTTAGATAGATTTAAAGATGTTAATATAAAAGTAAACATATGTCAAGCAGAAGTAGAAGCAATCAAAACTGACACTACTCATATTGTGCAAAGAGTAGATAATGTTGAAATGAAAGTAGAAAATATAAGTACTAACATTGCTAACATTGAGAGTAAAGTAGCTTCAGTAACTTCTGGTAATGGTAATGTACAACAAGTTGTAGCTGCAAACGCCGCTTTTATCGGGTGTCGGCAGTTCTTGCGGTTCGATCCAGATAAAAATATCCACCCGCTACATTTCTGGAACGATTTTGAAGATGTGATTCCACCAACTTGGTCTGAGCGGGAGAAAATCTCATTTATTAGAAGCCATTTAGCAGGTGACGCCATGCGTTGGTCAGCTGATGTTATGTTGAAATGTAAAACATTAGCGGAATTTAAAACAGCTTTTATTAATGAGTATTGGTCTAGCAATAAGCAAAATGAAGTGTTGAGAGAATTTTGGAGTGGAAAACGCTTCAATGCAGGCAAGGAATCTATTAAAGAGTTTGCTAGGTCATGGATTTCACGTTTGTCACATTTGGCGGAAAAGCTAAAACCAGAAATGATTATACTAGGTCTGGAAGCCAAACTGCCATGGTACTGGCAAACTAGAATTATATCAGCCCCTAGAGACAATATGGATCGTTTCATTGAATATTTGGAACGTGTAGAACGTGTTGCTGCCAATGAAGAGCAAGCACGTAATAACCGTAATGCCAATAATAATAATAGTAATTTTAGGAACGAGCAAAATGGCAATGTAAACATCAGAACAGTAGGTGTTCGTCATCCTAAGAGAGGTAGGAATTGGGGAAATAATTATCAGAACCAACAATGGCGTCCAAGGGATAATAATTTTGTTCCAAACAGAAATATGCATGTAAACAACAGTACGGAAAGTAATGCTATGCCAGCTAACTATAATGAAACTAAAGATTGAAAAGACAGAGTGCGTTAAAGAGGAAATAGGTTTCTTGGGATATAGGATAAGTGGAAAAGGTATTCTGCCTGACCCAGGCAAGCTAGCAGTAATTGAAAAATTTGAGGCTCCCAGAAACAAGAAGCAGTTGAGATCAATGTTCGGTCTTTTCGGCTTCTATAGGCGTTTTGTTAGTGATCAGGCTTTTAATGCTCCCTGTCTTCACCTCCTGCTGAAAAAGAATACCCCTTGGGTTTGGACAGCAGAATGTCAACAGGCGTTTGAGGTGCTTAAACAATCGTTAATTAATAGTCCAATTTTGCATCATCCTGACTTTGAAAAACCTTTCTGTATGTCTGTTGATGCTAGTGGCTATGGTATAGCTGTGGAGATATTCCAAGTAGAAATAGAGAACGAACAAGAAGTGCACAAGACTATAGCTTTCGCCAGTCGATCTTTACAGGCAGCAGAGAGAAATTACGGCATCTCAGAACTGGAAGCATTAGCAATTGTATTTGGGGTACAGAAGTTTGAGCAGTATCTATTAGGTCACAAGATAATAGTTTACAGTGACCATAAGGCATTGACCTTTTTAAAGACCTGTAAATTGAGGAATGCTCGTTTGATAAGATGGTCATTGTATCTCCAGCAGTTTGACCTTGAGGTTAAATATATTCAAGGGAAAGACAATCTAGTAGCTGATGGGTTATCTAGGAGTGCGGAGCTCTGTGATGACGCAGGAATTACAGCAACAGACCCAAATGAAATTCGAATGTTTGCATTGCACGAAGTAAAGGAAGAAAGTGCATTAAAGAGGGTGATTAAGAACTTGAGACGTGAGCAGAATGCAGATGACCAACTGAAATTAGTGAAGGGCTATTTAGGAAATGCGAGCTATCCTAAGGTTTCGCAATACTATTGTTTGCATAAAGGTATTCTGTTTAGGAGGAAAAAGGTAGGTGTTTCTGAGTGGAAGCTGTGCTTTCCCTCACAACATGTAGACTTACTAATTGACTATGTACACCTGAGGTATGGGCACTACGGTGCAAAGAAGTGCATTGCAAAATTACAAGAGAAGGTTGTGTTTGACAACATGTACCGCCGTGTGGCCAAGCGTCTAACATCGTGTGTAGTGTGCCAGAAAGTCCGTGCTGCCAACACCAGAATACAAGGGGATATGCATCCAGTAGAGCCAACTGAAACCCTAGAATTACTGGCTTGTGATTTGTTTGGACCTCTTCCTGTTTCGAGAGGTGGTTGTACCCATGTTTTTGTTGTTGTGGATGGATTCAGTAAATATGTTAAACTATACCCAATTAAAAGAGCAAATGCAAAAACATTGGTTGAAAAGTTGGAAAAAGATTTCTTCGTGAACGTTGGCGTTCCGAAGAATTTGCTGTCAGACAATGGACCTCAATTTACTTCTGATAGATTTAAGGAATGTCTAGATAAGGCCGGCGTGAAACATCTGAAAATATCTGCGTATTTCCCCCAAGGAAATATGAGTGAACGTATTATGAGGGAATTGAATAGGCTTTGCAGAACTTATTGTGCTCGGAAACACTCAAGTTGGGCAGAGCACATTAAGTATTTTGAGAATGTAATTAACAACTTAAGACATGATGCAACTGGTTTTGCACCTTGCGAATTGATGTTTGGCCAAGAACCGCACAATGTGATTGCAGATATGGTAGAATTCCCTATTCTAACGCAAATATCCACAGACGAGAAGAAACTAAAGGCTAGGGCTAATATGAGAAAAAGAGCGTTGGAAAGGAAGAAGCGTCATGACGCAATAGCTGTACCTACTAGCTTTGAAATAGGTCAATTAGTCCTTGTCAAAACCAAAGAAAAATCAAAGAAAGTAAATGCAGAAACAAAAAAATTTATGTTCGTATACCAAGGACCTTTCAGGATAATAGGAAAGCCACATGCCAATGCATATAGGCTGGAGTACCCAAAAAGTAAGAAGCTATTAGGTCTCAGGAACGTGATTGACCTAAAGAAATTCATAGGTAGTGAATGAATGCTGTAGGGAGGAGGTTGTTCTTGTAACCTCTACACAGTGTGGCAGCTGTGCAGTCCCAGCTGGGTGAGATCTTCTTTCCCTTTCAGGTCTCACTCATTCTTCCTCTTTCCTATCCATTAAAATTTTCGACCTTTTCTTTCCAAACACTAAAATTTTCCGTTATGACTATCAAGACCGCATTAAACCAATGAATGCTGTAGGGAGGAGGTTGTACTGTAACCTCTACACAGTGTGGCAGCTGTGCAGTCCCAGCTGTGTGAGATCTTCTTTCCATTTCAGGTCTCACTCATTCTTCATCTTTCCTATCTACAAAAATTTCGACCTTTTCTTTCATACATTAAATTTTCTGTTATGGTGATCAATACAGCATTAAACCAATGAATGCTGTAGGGAGGAGGTTGTTCTGTAACCTCTACACAGTGTGGCAGCTGTGCAGTCCCAGCTGTGTGAGATCTTCTTTCCCTTTCAGGTCTCACTCATTCTTCCTCTTTCCTGTCCTCAAAAATTTCGACCTTTTCTTTCCAGACATGAAAATTTTCTGTCATGGCTATCAAGCCATGAATTATGTAACCATTCTATCTACCGATTAGTGAAGAAAAATACCTAATGTGACAAACCTAATAGTGACAAACAATAGAGAAGTATGACGTAATGAAGATACAAATGTATTTAAGTAACAATTATGTATAGTACCCTGGTAATATAGTAACTACAAAGTGTTGTTTTATTGATGGTCCACCAACAGTAATTTAAAAAGATATATGAATTCATGTACAAGCAGGATCTGAAGTGGTAGTGAAACCTAGTGTATGCATTAGAGCTAACTAAGAAATAGTAAAAGAGATTGCTTAGTGTTAGGAAAAAAATGCAGATAAGTTGTAAGATTAAACTCACCTGGTGTAGCAAGGAAAGGCAGTGTAATAGAATTGAGCAGTGTTTGTGGTTGAGACGTGAAGGACACGTCCCTGAAGTATTTATAAGGTTGGAGCTGGCCATTATTTTGGTGTAGTGTGTGACAGGATACACCTACACGTATTGAGGTTATGAGTTGGAGGCGTGAATGCGACCATAGGTACCCTTATGTTAGATGAGACAGAGCAGCTCATGGTGTCCTATAGGTTTAAGGAATTTAGCATTACGCTCGTCCATAATTATTTGATGCAGTTTAGTGGTAGATCTGAGAGAGACTACCTGTGGTTTCAGCGTCCGATTGAGTGGAAATGGATTGCCACGTGAGCAAACTGATCAGCTGCAATACACTAAAGATATGAAATAAATGTGCTTTCCTATGCTTTAAATATTAATAGAGTGAGTATTAAATAAGTACATACACTAGCAAAATGAATAAATAACCTACTGACAGACGTAAAACATTATTTTAGCTCAGCATAAATACACTTCAAAGTAAGTAAGTACCTAATTGCAGATGTGGAACTGGCAACAGCAGAGGACCAATAAGTGGATTTTGTAGTCAACTAAACGTAGTGTGTTTTGAACACTCACAACTGTACTATTACCAAAAGTTACTCACATGTACAAAGAAACTGAGATAACAACCACTAATCATACTCATACTATCTCTAAGAATAAGGTAATCAAAGATGAGTCAGTTAAGTAATTAAGATGCAGATTTGTCAGGAATGTACCGAGCATTGGTTCAGTGTTCCGGCCCAGAACTAATAAATTCAGATTAAATAGGATTTATGATTATATGCCTTGAGCATAGATTTTCTCTAGTACATGACTAAAGGCGTTTTGAGCCATTTGTTTAACGATTTTATGACAGTTAAGTAACCGCGAGAGTAATACTGAAAAAGTTCTGTTAACTTTGTTCCAGTAACATATTGGAAGAGAAAATGTATATATCCCCATTTCATTGTGACCCACCCTTAGATGTTAAGTGAACAGAGTCTGAGGCACTCTTTTTGTTTGTTCTACAGGACAAACCAGATAATGGCAGCCTGGTAGCTGCGAGAAAGCGTGGAGTGACTTGGACACAACTCACAGTGACCCCTCCACTTTCCCCCATGTAATTTAGAGAGAACGTGAAGGACGCACACCATAGCAACTTCCCCTCCTCTACCCTTGTGAATGGAAGTGTAGGACGCCAGCCAAAGCGGCTACAACCACGTGTGTAAAAATTATTTGTGAACTTTTCTTTCAGGTTTAGAAAAGACTGCTAAGAGATAATCATCTGTTTATGTGTCATGTTATTTTCTTTGAATTTGTGTATGTAAAGATGTATTTAATGTATTTAATGGATCTAAAATTTTCATAATTTTTCAATTTGTATGTGTTTGTTTGTCTAAGGCAATATGTATGTCAAAATCTTTCGTTGACTTTGCTTAAAAATTTGAGTAATGACATTGTTTAAAAAGGCAGTGAACATGCCTACAATTTAAATAATTAATGCAGGTAATAAGTTTTCTTTAATGTTTCTACAGGTTTATATTTCAATTTTGATTTTCATAGGGAGTTAAACTGTACTCTTGCTTCCCTTTTTGTAATTAAATTTTTTTTCATTCATTAACATTCATAAACAAAAAAAAATTTAAGTAGAGGGTGATGTAGGGAAGCAGCCTACTCACGCTGTAGTAAATTCACATCAGTTTCCATTGTGTGCCAGCCAGTCTGCTGTAACTAGCTCTGACGTCATAAATGTTGCGCAATATCTTAAAAATCAAGCAAATGAACTAAAACTTTTCTAGCATGTCAGAAATAATACTAAATTAATGTGTGTTAAATATCAGTTCGATAACTTCAGCCATTTCCGAGATTTGGACGTTTTTCTGGAAAAATCATTGGCGCAACAGAAAAGAGCTAGAGACTTCAAAATTTATATTTAGATTCATTTTTCATAATGATTTAATAAAAACAGTACTTTGGATTTCACATATTAAGACTTTAGTGGAAATTCATGATTTTCTGGTTTTTGTCTCAAAACTGAAGGAAGCAAGATAGATTAAGTAGGCTAGTAAATAAGGCTAGGATGTTTAGATTTAAATAGGTTGGAGGTCCGCTATGATTATGAAGATGTGTAAAGTTTCTTTTTAATACCTATAAAATTATAGCGATAGCGGATCTCAAAAGGGGCAGTTCAGAGCTCATCTGCTACGTGCAGTGTAATTTAATTAATTCTCTCGCTCAAAGTATTTAACTTAGCCACGTCAAAATTTTATTATCAATACTTACCTGCGTGCTGAATGCACGTTTAAATTAAGAGCTTCTTCGGCCATCAGCCAAAGAAGCTATAAATTATTATGTATCTTGAAGTAGTGCGTTACTAGCCCAGCGGCTAGTCGGGAGAGCGGATTTGATCAGGCGATCCCTCAGCCGTCCGCACCGCGGCTTTATATATAAGAACACTGCGCGAGGAAGGCAAGGCCCCAGTTCTCTCCAGACGCTGAATGACACGCCATCTGTGTCGGTAGTCGCGTCGCATCAGTGTATCTGCTACAAACAGCCTCGGGTGCCGTATTAAGTTACTAGAGATATGCGGAACCATGAAGACATTTTATGTGAAGTGTTAATTCTGGAATGATTTTCATTATCTAGCTTCAGTTTGCGTGTTGTCGTATTTTCACGTGCCGTCGCGGGACAGACATTCTACCAAATATTTAGCGTGGCGTTTGATGAAGAATTTTCATCAAATTATGGCGAGCATTCTTTTTAACATTTGATTCGGACATTTATAGTTGCATCAGCGCATTAGACTCTGAACTGTTCTGTTAGTTAGGTTGTAGGGATACTTGTGGTTTTTATTAGTGAATTTCAGAATATACTCAACTATTTTGGAAAACCGTTTTTGATTAGAAATCCCGGACAATCTCCTAATTCCTCAGAGCTATAAGCTGCAGCTATAAGAACATTCTCAGGTAAAGTGGGCACTAGGATATCTATTTACTGGCTCCAAGTTTTATTAAATCACTTTCTGGGGGTCACGGAGTAAATAGAGAGCCAGTGTTGAGAACGGCAAAAGACAGCAATAACAACATTCTAAAAGCTAGAAACTGATTCAACACGCAAGCGTTTATACAGCAATAGATTAATTATTATTACAAACTCATCCGCCGCCCCACACACTGACTATATACTCTTTCACCTGGATGTGTTCGGAGACTGTTTTCAGGATAATCTGACCCATAAAGAACAACTCACCATACAACTTATCAAATACAGCATCTCCCAAACAAAGAAGGTAAGAATTTCCAGTCAGAGAAAGGAAGTAGAGGGGTTAAGTGGGTAAGGGTGCGATCTGTATTTCTGCCAGATTTCCTACCTCCAACTTATTACATTATGCGCTCTTGCCAGATTTCTCCCTCAACCTTCTGACATAGGCTAAGATATCTGTCTATAAAATGGCTGGAAATCAAAAATTGGCAGTAAATTCGAAATAGACCAATTGCCTTATGTATAAAACAACTGGAAGTTCAAAAACTGGTGGAAATTTTTGTAAAAAATATAGAGTTTTCCCCACACCTATGACGCCAAAACTAAGAGTCCATTTAAAATGGCAGGAAATTAAAAAAAAATCTTGTTGGTGTGAAATTCAAACAAATCCAAGATGGCGATCCAAGCTGTGGATCTGAGGATATGGGTACAGCCAGAATTGTTGTCAGATGTTCTGAGCTTTTCCCAGCCCTGTGATGTCAGAATCCAACACAGTGATCCGAGAATAGTGGTACAGGCTGCACAGTTGCCAGATCGTTTGTGCTATTCTAACATTCTGCGTGGTGTCTATTTGTCTAAGATATTTTGAGTCTTAACTTCTACAAAAATCCTCAAATTCGTTTTTTATTTTTGTGTAGTGTCGTGGTGTATAGCATTTTAGTATTTCATGCTGTTAGACTATCTACGCTTTATCCCTTCACCTTAATCTATGGTACTATTGGTGTTATTTTTGTTTTTGTTTTTATTGAAACTACTTTCTTTTTCCCACCTTCCTTTCTCTTCATTCTTCTTTCTCCTGACGATCTTATCTGCAACATAATCTTGAAATATTGTGCTGATTATTTACCAGTAATAAAATTAATCTTCAAACTTTTTGATACGGCTCACATGGTGAAGTCCTAAGGTTTTGCCTGTTTTACTTCAAACTTGTACTGAAAGTGCTTAATACTGCCTGTCTTAGGTAAAAATACCTCCACTTCATCTCGTAAAATACCCTCTAATTCTCTTTTACTGTGTTCCGAAATACCTTGAACTTCTTGCAATTTTTCGTCGATTTCTTTATGGACTTCTAACATGAGTTGAGGCGATTCCCCCTCTTGTGCATACCATTCTAATTCTTCATCCTCTTTATCTCGCGTCATTCTTAATTGTTTGTTTATAACCGGTGTTTCTTCTAATTTTAGCTTTTGCTCAAAGAGAAGTGTGACATTCCCGAATGTTACGCTACCTTTCCCCATATCTATTATCGCTCGTTTCTCATTTAAAAAATCTGCACCTATAGTCAAATCTACAGTTAGTTTAGGTATAATCACGAAGTTGGCTTCGATCTTTTGCCCTTGGCACGAAAGAGTTAACCTTGTTTGTCTCGTAACTTCCGCAGCATTGTTTCTAATAGGACCTCTTACTTTAATCTTAGGTGTTTTCAGAACTGGCAATTCCTCATTGGGATTACACTGCATGAATAAATTTTCTGAGATCGCAGTCAGTTCATTTCCGCTATCAATTACAATATTGACTGGGATATGCTTTACCATGGCCTTCACAATTGGTTGAATTTGAAAGGGTTGGTTCTGTTCTTCTTCTTCTTGCATCAACGAATCCTCCACTAAATCATACATGAGTCTTTTTAGGAATTTCCCTTGTGAATTCGAACTTTCTGTAGGATAATCTTCGACTGCTACTTGTCTCTCTTTTATTTCCTCTTCTCTATTTCTTCCTTCATTTACGCTTTCTTGAACATCCTCTACTTTTTCCTCATCCTCGTCTATCTTCTCCTTCTTCGTCGCTACTTCCACATAATCGCATCTAAATGCTCTAATTATCGCTTCATAACTTCGTTCATTATATACGTTGGGTTGTGTGCCCACTCGTAACTTATTTTCAACTTCAACTTCAACTGCGCATTATCCTCATTGAATTCGCTTTCCCTGGTTTCCATCTCAAATAGCTCTGCAATACTCATTACTTCGTCCTTTTCTCCTACATTCGTTGTGCATGCCTCTGGTAATTCATCTTCCTCGTCAGTATTCTCCCAATTAATTTCGTCCCAACACGATATTGTTAGTTTCTTGTCTTCGTTTTCATCTGGTCCCTGCGGATTTGTTTCTTCCTTCTTCTCTTCTCGTGATAAGGTATTTACTTCTCTCCTCAAGGTGCTGCAATTGTCCTGGGTCGGTGCGTCATTCTCTTTGGCATGGGCGCTTAGCTGTCAATTCGAACGTTTATCGGGGTTTGGTGGTCTTACCTCCACCTCTTCTATCTGTATTCTCTTTTCTTGTTCAGGTTGTTGATAGTGGTTTCTTTGTTGATAATTTGTCGGTCTGTTCTCCAGTACCCGTTCCGGTTGTCGTTATTCCCTCTGTAATAGTTGTTGCCATTCCTGGGTGAATTATAGTTATTGCCAAATCCATAACCGGTTCTTTGTTGAAATCTGTTGTCGTTTCTTGGTGCGAAGTTATCACATGGTTCGTAATTATTGTTTCTTCGTACTGTGTCTTGTGGATTCCACTGCTTTTTGCTTTCGTTTTCACGTGCGCTTCGTCTTTTTCTTGCGTCATCTTCCGAAAATATGAACTCTAGTTCCCTTAGAACACCTTTAAATGCTTCGACGTCATTGCCTCTGCGACCTACTAATGATTGCTGGTATTTCAATGGTAGCTTCATCGCGCATAATTTAATCAACTCTCCATCACTGTGTGGTACATCTAAGCATTGATTTTTCTTTGCCATTAATTCGAAAAATTTCACGGAACTCTTCTCTCCTGAATTTTCAAAATATGGGTTCTGTAATAATTCGTACTTCACTCTGTTCTGTGCTTCGCTGGACCAATATCGTGAGAGAAACTTCTCTCTGAAATCTTCGAACGATCGGCATGTCGCTGCAACATTCTGCATGGTTTCTGCGACTGTTCCTGACATGTGTGCACATATAAAGTCTAATTTCTGTGCTAGCGTCCAGTGTTCTGGTAATCCTACTCGGAATTGATCAATAAAAGTTCGTGGATGTAATTAGTTTCCTTCTCGAAAGTGTTGAAATTTTCTGACTGTGAGGAAATGATTGTTGTCATACTTCGTCATAGTTCCATATGAAATTCGCGATTCGTCGCCACTTTTGTTTCTGATCATTTCTCCCGTCGTTCTCTCCGGTTGTGGTAGATCCATTGGATATTGTCCACTGTAACTTTCGCCTACCCTTCCGTAGTATCGTTGGAGTGGTACGCAATAATTTTCTTCCATCGGTTGTGAACGTGTAGCTGAATGCATTGCACTGTACTCTTCGCGACCTGGCTTTCCATTGTCACGTATGTTACTTTCCGCCTGTGATTGGAATCGCAAATGCGTAATATCTTCGTTAATTGCTTGTTTTTCCGGTGCTGTTACAGATACGGATGTGGTTGCAGACTCTGTGCTTGTTCGATCCTGTTCACTACGCTCTTCAATGGTTTGCAACAACTCTATTCGCAATTTCTGAAATTGTCGCTTCGTTTGCGCTTCTATTTTGACTATGCGGTTATCATATCTTTTCAGCGCTGCTTTTGTGATACGTTTGTGTAACACACTGTTTTCAACAACTTCACGCGCTCTACCTGCTGTATGTCTAGTAATTTCGTTTATCTGTTTCTCTAGTTTCTTGACTTCTCCCTGGGTGTTGTTACGTAATGTTTTGATCTCGTCCTGAATGTCATTACGCAATGTTTGTACGTCCGCTTATGCCTTGTCAATGTCTGTTCTCAATTGTTTGTGACCTGTTATTAAGTTTCCTATCACTTCTCGAGATTCTTTTGCCTCGTCTTCAATACGACTTAGGTGTAACTGAATTTTTTTATTTTGTTCTTTAATCTCACGCTTTTGTCTCGTGGTTTCTGCATTCTGAATTTGAATTTGGTTCGCTATGTCTTTATTTTGCCTTGTCATGGTTTCCGTAATTTGTTGTAATAATTCTGCCCGATTGGTGGGTCCTATTGCGTTTTCTTCCGACGTCCTACGCTCTGTGTTTTCGCCCAAGTGTTGGTTCGCAACGGATTGCATTGAGCGGTGCTGTGACACGTTTCTCCTCGCATTCCTTGTAGTCTGTGGTGAGGGAGCTCTGATTACTTGTACTATGGGTTCTATGTATTCAAGACGCAAGTTAGAATCCTCATCGACTGTCTCTCTACTTTCCTGCTCCTCTGTCGTATGCTGACTTATGTTTTCTATTCCTTGGCGTACATTATCCCCGTTATGGTGCGTTATCTGTCCTATTTCTCGCGATACTGTATCGTCTGTCGTACTGTCCTCTATTCTCCGTCCATTTTCTTGCTGGGTCTCTACCTCAATTCAGTCAAGGTCTCGATCTGCCATTGCTAATCTTTCCGAATCCATTATTTTCTGTTTTAAAACCAATTCGCACGCCCTACTTCGAGTCAACATGCGCTCATACGATCTCACGCGTTTCATAAACTTTTTGTTCACACGACTTGACACTACCAAGACTGACAATCCATTCACTTACTTGTTGAGTCAGAACCAACTTGTCAACGATGTATCCTGTGCGCTTGCATTGGAGAGAAAACTTAATTCTAACAATTTTTAAAATTCATAACTTAATTATGCTATTGTCTCTGCCAGACTCACTTTCTATTGAATACTTTCTTACTATCTATCGCTGCAGTTACTGTTTTCGACTATTTATAACGTGCAAAAAAAAATTTTTTGTTACGAAAATTCTTTAACAGGATATTTTTCTGACCTAGTTAGGCATCTGGTCGACTTCAATCATGGTATTTTACCATCCTGGCAGGGTCGCCATTTTCTAACATTCTGCGTGGTGTCTGTTCTGTATCGTGTCTCCCTACTACTTTCGCGCAACGACGCTCTCAGCATGTTTTTTAGGGAATTGACTAGTTTGAACCTGGGACCTGTTGCTGGAAAGGAGACGCCAGACCACACATGACATGTAGAATTCAGAAGAGTTCAGCGAGACTAGCGATGATATAACCAAATACTTAATGATTTCAGCGTCAGCTCCGCTGCACTCCCTGTAAAAGAATCTTAATACTAACTAAATTTAGTGGAAGGGGTTCAAGGCTTTCCTATTTTTAGTTAGCTGGTAAAATAACGTCGAAAAAGCAGTTAAGTTTACCACTGGAAATTTTATTCTACTCATAAAATATTGTTTATAAATTGCACTATTAATAAAAGGAAATGTTTTAATACAGGAGGGTAAAAACCAACTGCATTCAACAAAAATGTGAACGAATATTCCCTGAATGGGTTTCCAAGTTCTACAATGGATCGAAGGATGACCTATGCCATATCACATCTATAATCTAGGTTTAAAATAAGTTTTACAAAACAGAAAACTATCAAAATGGTCTACAGTGACCCTCAATTATCTTTAATTACTTATCTAAATTGTCGTAAATTACAGTGGCTGATGTGGCTTCTCAATAACTATATAACAGAAAAATCATCGCATTTCAGATTTTTACTTCAAGTGGCAAATGTGAACACCATGAGCTTTAATTGACGATCGACACTAGTATTACGCAAAAAGGGTGTGTAACAGATGAGACTTCTGCAGTTCTGAGTGAAGCTTTATGCGCTGTTATGCGGCATCGCGTGCGTTCATTACCTTGTCGGTGTTCGTCAGGGGGCGGCGGGCAGCACAGCTCCACTCACCTCGCTGTCTCGGAAGCAACTCTGTCCTAACTTCTTACTATAATTTACCGAAGTTGGTTTAAAAAAACTATCTGGCTGTGTTTTCATCTGACCAATCAGGGTCTCAATGTTAACCTTAAGCTCCGCCTACAAAAATTCTGTCTATCCAATGAGAAACGTTATACTTTTCGTGGTGGGGCAATGTTTTTTAAATTTTGAAACGTATCAGAGACACGAAAAAGTCTCACGCTAAAACTTGCAGCTGGTGTGGTCCTTTTAGCGTTATTGTAAGATCTATACTGTTCTTCTGGAGGGCTCTATCTTTTAACGTGGGCTGGGGGGTGGTTCTGACGTAACAGAGACGCGAAAAAGTCTCACGCTAAAACTTGCGGGTGGTGTAGCCCTTTTTGTGTTATCGTAAGATCTATACTGTTCTTCTGGAGGGCTCTAGCCTTTAACATGGGCTGGGGGGTGGTCCTAACGTAACAGAGACGCGAAAAAGTCTCACGCTAAAACTTGCGGGTGGTGTGGTCCTAGCGGTTAGCCGGCGACGTGAGTGTCCGTCCGTCCCTTATCGTAGGGCCTTCCAGCTTAACACGGTTCTGCTCTCGGCTTCTGTTCTCGTTTCTCCCCTCGGAACTGCGTCTAACGGTGGAAAGGTATGACATGCATTTAGGCATTCCTGTGTTAGTCTGTGGTATTCCATTTGCTCACTCGTTGATCGTATTACTTTGGTTAATTTAATGTCACGATTTATTCGGAGCTATGTGACATACTACTGGATTTGCTTATCATGTCAGGGTTTTCATGGAAGGTGCTGGATTTGCCTGACACCTTACACTATATTTAAAATGGTGGGAAATTCAAAAAGCATTGGTTTTCCTAGGCTATTACAGATCACTTACCTTAAGTTTAAGAACAGTGCAGCTTACGTGTTTAAACAGTTCCTCCATCCCTCTGATATAACGGTTTAAAAATTTACTCTTCCCTGGTTACCTTAAGTTTGAAACCCAAGAGCTGACTTTCTCTCAGTTTAAGTTTGCTTATGCTGTGCTCATATTTAATGTTTCAACATTTGCTACAATAAGACAGGAACAATTATGTATTTATGTGGGAGAGTCTCCAGGCGCACTGATCATGAAGTTCACCACCAGTAAAGTCCTGCACTGCATCACGCTGTGCTAGCTTGGCTCACCCATGCTGCTGCCAAAGAGGGCCACCACTGCTGTGCTGGCCAATACAGCACCCCACCACGTGACATCACATTGATAGCCACTGTGGCCCACAGTCCAGCCCCCCCCCCCTCAACCACTAAGATGCTAATCACTTGTACACTCCTGATACTGTGTGATAGCTATCAGTCGCATGTAGTGATACATCACACTAATTTTTATACGTGGGATTCTAGTGTCTCACAGGTCTCCCTGGAGGCTGGAGCCTGTGCAGATGTGTCAGAGCATGCACAATATTCGTGGTTTTCCACATTCCATTTATGGATGACATGTTTTCTGTAGGCCAATCGCCTTGCTGCAGCAGTAACACAGGTTCCCATAAGATCGCCAAAAAAGACCCTTGTGAGGCCAATTGAGTGGTTAGTTGACTGAGGAGTAGTGGCTCTAGTCACGAAAACTGACAATGGCCAGGAGAGCATTGTGCTGACCACGTGACCCGCCATATCTCCATTCAATGACACCTGTCAAATGAGGATCACAAGAGAGTATTTTCAGCAGCATGAAACTCCATATTGTACGTGCAAACTTGTCTTTCCCCTGCATGTAGAAACCTATTATTAACTCACAAAGAAAAGCACTTAGGCATGCTATTTCTCGTCTACAGGCCTATTTATAGATGTCCTACATCCCTCATGAAATTTTACCCATTAGGAATGTGGATATATTCTTTTTAGTGTTAGAGTTTTAGAGTGTCAAGTTACACTACACATTTACATTATGGATAAATTGGGGCACGATCAACCTAAGACAACTTAGCAAATAATAAATGAATGTCACAAATCCTCTGATGTGCTAATCAAACAATACATTGATTCAAAACTGGTAGAACTATATCAGCGAATAAAGAAACTTGAAAATGATAATCATCCATCAATAGTTTTCCTATTAGATCATTTCCCACCTACAACTGAGTAAAGATGCATACAATTGTTGCAGCTAGCTTAGTTGTGGTTCCACACATTCGAATAGTAGGCCACACAATCTTTTATCCTACTGAAGATTCAAACAGAAGGTCCTCAGAGCATTTTATTTCAGAAATAGTGCGTATATCGCTGATAAGTACTGATTTCAGTGAACAATGTGTGACAGAAAAGTTAACATCGCCGCCATAGACCGCCAGCCTGCATCGCCACCATCCTTTAAGTATTGTCAATGTGCTTGCATATGTGTGTGTTTAGTGCATGTATGTGCATGGTTTTAACTCATTTCATTTTTATTTCCAGTTGTTGTTTTGGAGTGTCCTCTGACGAAGCTGTCTCAACAGGAGTACCTATCCATAGTCAAGTGGAAGTAAACATGCTACTTGCGACTTTTGAAAACCTGCATTATTGTGGCACTAATATGGTTTTATCGCCTACAGAGTGGTGTCAGTTGTGTGAGAACTCAAGTGCATTTATAGGCATGTTTGCTCATAACAGTCAAACACCTACAGTGGCTTTAGACGATCACAAGATCAGTCCACACGATTTTCCACGAACAGGTATACTTTTAAAGAAACAGAATCGACTCACATACAGGAACAGACCTTCAAGAATTTAAAGTATACCATACAGTATGTACTCCACCAGCGTCTGAGCTGGCAGCTATACGCTCATACCTTCTATGAAACTTTATGGACTAGTTCACTAGAACAATCACAGCAAGCTCCAAATCAAGTGGAGGAAGATGTAGCTCAATATTTCGATGCAATAGAACATAAATACAAGGAACTATAAAAGAGTTTACAATACTTTAGGTAAGTGTAGAACTGCAACTTACTTGAGAATGTATTTATACCCAGCTATATGTAAAAATCAATGAAATGTGTGTGTACATGACATCTGTGTTCTTTTTTCCCACTTTCTAGAACTCCACATATGGTAATGCAGTCATGCAGTCTTCACCTTGAGCAGTTGGGTGAAACATCCGTATCACAAAGACTTTGTGGTAACTGGTAAGTATGAAAATGCTTTGCAAAAATAGAATAAGAGTGGAGTACCACTGCTGGACAGCGTTAGATCGATAATGTTGGTCTATCTGATTGCGGCAAAACAAACATTATAATGCTTCAATTACGGCATCCAGACAGTATTCATTTCAGAAATATAAATGTTTTTTCTAATATTCCAGTCCAAATAATAACTACTTTAAGAGACACTGTCAGGGTTTGGTGATACAGCATACAAGACTTTCACAGAAAGTAATGATGCCTCACCACCGGAGTGAGTAAAAACCAAATGCTACGTTTTTATTTCATGACCCAGCGGTAGAAAATCAAGATCAAATATGAAAATACTTCTGCTTTGGCTGGGATAGAGGGGTTGATGTCTTCTACCTAAGTCAGATATATTCCAGGATCCAGAAGCAACTGATAGTGGTAACAGGGGATTTCAAGAAACACTGATTTACTGAATACAATTTTCTTAAAAACTACAAAATTCGGTGGCTGTTCACCAAAATATATTTGAATATATGGTCTAATAAGATGTATGATGAAGTGAAGAGGAAAGCAGGTAAATATGGCCAAAATGGTCCAGCAGTTCGGAACATAAAAACGTTATTAAACCTGCATTAAAGGGGATACTTGGCAGTGGCATTATCAACATTTAGATTAAGAAAATTAAAACCTGATCTCCCCATTTCATCTACTACAATGATACCAAAGAAATAGTTTAACAATTATGACTGCTCACAGGATTGGCTGAGGCTCAGAATACAATAAAATACAATGAAATTACTTTAATAATTTCAAGGCTCCGAGAAAGACTTATCATCAAATAATTGTGGAGGCAGTAATTCAAGAACTCCATAACTCAGCATGGAAGACATTCCTGTGTAGGCCAATAATAATTCAAGGTTTGGACAACTTAGGGCAGGTGGATTTTATGTATATGAAATAATATTCACAGGAGAATAAAAGGTTTCAAGTATATTTTAATGGTCACTGAAACGTATTCGAAATTTTCCTGGACCTTACCTGTGCAAACGAAGACAGGGCAGCAGTAGCATACAGGTTTGATCAACTGCTGTGGACAAGAACCAGTCACATCCAAGATAGTCTTCAAAAAGATCATGATGGCGAGTTTTGTAACAAATATTTCAAGACAGTAATGGAACGGAGTGGAATATACCACAAATCGACAGTCTCTTACATGAAGACAAGTATCGTGATATGTTTGAACCAAATGATAAAAGCATGAATGTGGATGCAATTTAATCTAAGCAGTTTTTATAAGTGGACTAATATTCTCCAACAAACCATTGACTTGTGTAACTGGACCATGCATCAAACAATAAAAATGAGATCAATTGTATTTTGTGATAGTGAGCTTCTAAATACTGTGTGCAGTCATATTAACATGGTAGTGCGTGAAAATAGAAATTCAGTGATGGTGATTTAGTATATATTTTCAAAGACAAGACAGCATTTGAGAAACTCTCCCTACCAAACGAATCAGCAGATATATTATTGGTAACCAATATTCATGTCGAATACAACACTATGCCAACATGATTTCTTAGTGACTAATTGATTCACACCATCTGCAAATTCTTCCCTACAGTCAATGCAGGATATAAAATTGTAGAGATGCCGAGCAATGCCAATTACCTCTCAGTGATATCTCGAGTTGAAGATTGTCAATCGAAACGATCATCTAGTCGACTTTCGCAGTGAGGAAATCATAATACAGCTACATTTGAAGTAGGGTGGGTGTGTAGTATAAAATCACCACACACACACACACAAGAAATAGCACATCACTTTACAGCCAAAACGCCGTGTTTTAAACACTTTTGGAAGATGACTATCAACAGCCATCAAGTCATGTATAAAATGCATGTTTGACGATCAGGTGCTTTTATTTTAAACCCAAATATCAACCGGTTTTAGTCATGAAACATCTTCACAGTTAAGTTTTAAATGGTTTAAGCCACCACATTACATTTGTCATTACTTAAATAGTGTGTAGTGTATGTCATGAATATCAATGTATGGCACAGGACTGTTAGAAGTACTCATTCGAGTACTGCTCTGTGTACAAATGTAATGTGGTGGCTTAAACCATTTTAACCCTTGTCTGTGGAGATGGTTCATGGGTTTAAAATAAAAGAAGCTGATGGTCAAACATCCATTTTATATAATACACCATGTGTTGTCACCAAGGAACCATCAATTTCTTAATTAGTTGGGCTCGAAACCACGCAAGAACAACATCATCACTTAACACTTCGCTCTAGTTGAATATGATGTAGGCTATAGCTCCTACCTCAAGAATACTTCCAGCAAATACCTTTTTCTTTAGTGACATTCGAGAACAGCGACCGGATGCTGGTTGTGATCCAGCACCAAGATGTTTTGACCATTCCAAGCAACGGTTTCCTATATTTGGAAGGGAAAATTGTAAACAGGATGGCAGTCATACAGCAAAATCTCATCTGACACTGACCCATTCGCTTTCCCGTTTCAAGAATACGATATGAGATGAATGGTGTTGAAATTGATCACACTCATAATATGGGTACCAGATCAACCTTAAAAACATATGTTTCAGTGTCAAGGTTCGACTTGAATGGTTTAAAAAATGCAGGATGGTTCACGAAAAAACTTGCATCAGCAGATGAGTACAAATGGTTTAGTGCATCCATACATCTCAAGATGTTGATAGGGTACTGTGAAGATGTGAAGCACATTCTAGTTCATGTTAAACAGGAACTTGTTTTAGTATGAAGTGGAATGGATGGCACTGCATATTTCCAAGGAGTAGGTGTCAGTACAGAGAAAAACAAGGCTGTGCTTGAGAAATTAGAAAATACTCCATCTCACTGTAAGAGATGAAGAACATTTAAAAACTTTCAAAAATAATTTCCCCTGGCATTCAGTTGCCTTTAAATTTCATATCATTGGAGCTGTTTGAATGTCTTCTACTTCCAAGCACATCCCAACAATCATGTACTACTAAAACGTCAGTTCAATTAGAAACACCACGATCCTTACACTTGAATTTCAAACCAATAGGAAAGTGAACCTGAAACGTGATTTAAATTAACTCGACAATTGTAATTTGACAAATGCAAACGTCTACCTTAATTCTGAGTTCTACACACATGACAACGTACAGCAATGGTGGTCTAATAATGTATAGAGCCTGCTGTTTGATATGTATGCACTGTCTCATCCAGCAGACCACGACAGCGAAGAGAATGATGGGTGTCTGCTCAGTCCAAAGGAATTTAAGAAGTTAGCTCCACTTCTCATTATACAGGGTTATTACAAATGATTGAAGCGATTTCACAGCTCTACAATAACTTTATTATTTGAGATATTTCCACAATGCTTTGCACACACATACAAAAACTCAAAAAGTTTTTTTAGGCATTCACAAATGTTCGATATGTGCCCCTTTAGTGATTCAGCAGACATCAAGCCGATAATCAAGTTCCTCCCACACTCGGCGCAGCATGTCCCCATCAATGAGTTCGAAAGCATCGTTGATGCAAGCTCGCAGTTCTGACACGTTTCTTGGTAGAGGAGGTTTAAACACTGAATCTTTCACATAACCCCACAAAAAGAAATCGCATGGGGTTAAGTCGGGAGAGTGTGGAGGCCATGACATGAATTGCTGATCATGATCTCCACCACGACCGATCTATCGGTTTTCCAATCTCCTGTTTAAGAAATGCCAAACATCATGATGGAAGTGCGGTGGAGCACCATCCTGTTGAAAGATGAAGTCGGCGCTGTCGGTCTCCAGTTGTGGCATGAGTCAATTTTCCAGCATGTCCAGATACACGTGTCCTGTAACGTTTTTTTCGCAGAAGAAAAAGGGGCCGTAAACGTTAAACTGTGAGATTGCACAAAACACGTTAACTTTTGGTGAATTGCGAATTTGCTGCACGAATGCGTGAGGATTCTCTGCCGCCCAGATTCGCACATTGTGTCTGTTCACTTCACTATTAAGAAAAAATGTTGCTTCACCACTGAAAACAAGTTTCGCACTGAACGCATCCTCTTCCATGAGCTGTTGCAACCGCACCGAAAATTCAAAGCGTTTGACTTTGTCATCAGGTGTCAGGGCTTGTAGCAACTGTAAACGGTAAGGCTTCTGCTTTAGCCTTTTCCGTAAGATTTTCCAAAACGTCGGCTGTGGTACGTTTAGCTCCCTGCTTGCTTTATTCGTCGACTTCCGCGGGCTACGCGTGAAACTTGCCCGCACGCGTTCAACCGTTTCTTCGCTCACTGCAGGCCGACCCGTTGATTTCCACTTACAGAGGCATCCAGAAGCTTAAACTGCGCATACCATCGCCGAATGGAGTTAGCAGTTGGTGTATCTTTGTTGAACTTCGCCCTGAAGTGTCGTTGCACTGTTATGACTGACTGATGTGAGTGCATTTCAAGCACGACATACGCTTTCTCGGCTCCTGTCGCCATTTTGTCTCACTGCGCTCTCAAGCGCTCTGGCGGCAGAAACCTGAAGTGCGGCTTAAGCCGAACAAAACTTTATGAGTGTTTCTACGTATCTGTAGTGTGTCGTTATCATATGTCAATGAATGGAGCTACAGTAAATTTATGAAATCGCTTCAATCATTTGTAATAGCCCTGTAGATCGCTCAAAACAGAACGAGAGTGTGAAGAATGGACTGACTGACGTCTGTGTTGAATTTGAAGCTTCTCAAAACTTCCCAGCACACACAGCAGCTTTCACATTAATTCTGCATGATCACATCGTCAACTACAGCCTATTTCCAGAATTGTGCAGAGGCCTGTATAAAATAATAAATGTTGTGTAACAACTACACCATTTCAAGATGGCACCTAAAGCTGCGAACATTGTAACTGATTTCCAAGGCTTCCGTGATGAATATGGACATTTCGTATTTAAAGACGTCGTCTTCATCACCTTTATGAACATTGGACGAGTTACCACGACATTTTTACAATAGTCGCTTAAAGAAAGTCTTTCAAACGCATTAAATGCATCCAGACGTATAGAAATGCGTTATGGTTGAGTCGAAATTATCATGAAGTACAATGGATCATGATGATTTTTGAATATATGGTGACATTACTTCTAAATATCGATCATACTGACTCGACTCTTAACGTAAAAGGTAGTGACAAATCATTATGGTTATGCGATATTTACATGAATACCACTGTTGGAAATCTTGAAACAAATGGATGTCCACCGCTACATCTCCTTAGGCTGAAAAATAAGAAGATAAACAGTTGTTTTGTGTATGCATTAGACAAAGTAAAACTGCTATTAAACTGGATTACAAATAAATGCTTTAGAACGATCCCTCACTTGTTCTAATTTTACAAATGCGCCCAGAGTGCTCTCACATCACAGGAGCTGCAGCAATATGCGTCAATCCCTGCTGAAAGCTACACTGATTCTGGATAACATTTACTCCCCATTTCCCTCAGCCTCGCATATAAAAGGCATGCGGACAGGCCATATTTCACTCCAGCCAGTTAATAGCATCATGTGTGTCATTAGCATCGGCAGTAGCATCATCATTAATTGAGTTGGCAGGATAAGTAGTGGCAGTTGCAGTGGCAGCAGGTATCTTCATTTCAAGATTAGATTAGATCAGATTAGGTCCAGTTTTCGTTCCATAGACCCAAAAATGAGGTGATTCTCGTGGGTGTGGAACATGTCAGAAAGTATAACATAAAAACATAAAACATTTGAATATCATACTTACTATGCTGATCATTTGTCAGGAGACGGTCGAAACAGGTGAATACAATGCAGTAAACTGGAATAGCTAATATTTACAGAATTACCACGCTGTCAGAATGAAACACTGTTATGCACTATTAATAAATTTATCATGCACGAAATACCTAATCTGGACTGTTGTGAGCAAGTGCTGTCAAATCTCAAATCCAACAGACATTTTTACTGAAGCTGGCTTAACAGTCTCTGTTAAGATATTCATGTATAGAGTAGAAGGAGTTGCCTATCAAACTCTGTTTAAGTCATGCTTAATCTGAAGCCAAGTTTTTAATGGATGCTGGCAATTTATTGGAAATGTGTGTTCCTGAATATTGGGACCCTTGTTTGGTCCAAGGTAAGTGATTTTAGGTCTCTATGTAGATTGTTCTTATTCCTAGTATTGATACTATGCATTGAGCTATTGGTAGGAAATAGATATATATTACTTGCAGCACATTTCTTTAAGGAATAAATATATTGAGAAGCAGTGGTTAGAATACGAAGTTCCTTAAACAGGTTTCTACATTATGTTCTTGAATTTACACTACAAATGATTCTTATCACGCGCTTTTCCACTCTGAAAACTATTGCTCAGTTTGATGAGTTACCCCAGAATATGATCCCATATGACTTAATAGAATGAAACTAAACAAAGTATACATCTGACATCATTCTCACTGCAAATACAGACTTGTTAGGCACTTAAGCAATTCTGTGGTATGCCCTTCCCAATTGAATTTATTATCGAGTTGAAATCCCAGAAATCTCTTCGATCTGTATGTCTTCATATGTTATACACATGCTGGAAGGAAATCTCTTACAGGTTCTGAACTGCATATAGTGGGTCTTCTCAAAGTTTAATGATAGTGAATTAGCTTTAAATTATTTATTAATGTTAGTGAAAATTTGATTAGCAGCTATTTCTAAATCTGTACTCGACTTGCTACTTACTGCAATGTTTGAATCATCTGCAAACAAAATAAACTTGGCATCTGGCAATGTAACAGAAGAAAATGCAATGGACCCAAGATGGAACCTTGAGGAACACCACATGTAATTACTTCCCAAAAAGATGAAGACTGACTGCTTACTGTACAGGAATTTTGGAATGACACCCTTTGTTTCCCTGTTAGGTGGATACGACTCAAACCATTTCACAGCTTTGCCAGTGACACCATAATATCTAATTTACTTGAGAGAATGCTGTGGTTTACAAAGCCAAAGGCTTTTGACAGGTCACAGAAAATGCCAGTAGCCTCTAATTTATTATCTAATGAATTAAGTACATTCTCACTGTGAGTGTAAATAGCTCTCTCTGTATCAGAACTCTTAAGAAATCCAAACTGTGACTTGGACAATATATTATTTGCAGTCAGATGCTTAAGGAGACCCTTGAACACAACCTTTTCAAATATTTTTGAGAAAATTGGCAAAAGTGAAATTGGTCGATAGTTTGATGGTATCTCTTTAACCCCCTTCTTGTAAAGAGGCTTAACTTCAGCATATTTTAGCCAGTCTGGAAATGTTCCACTGATAAGAGATTGATTACAGAAATAATTTAGAGGGAGGGTGACATGTAACTGTATACGTTTTCGATACCTATAAACTGTTGTCATTGTTTTAGGACTATTGAATTATGATGATGATTATAGGGCAACCTCTGTAGATTTTACACATCATCTCAGGATATCATATACAGAATGTTTGGAAATTCCCATTACACATTTTTAGGACTTGTAGAGGGGAGTGAGTACATAATATTTTGAGTAGGAACCTCTGCCCGGAAATGTACCGTTTCCGTTCTAAGACGGTTTCACTTCAGATGTTTAACTCATCCACTTCTGCTTGAGGAATTGAATTAGGCGTGGTGCGGACAATTATTAGCTATCAATTCGAAAGGAAACACAACAAAACATCCATTTAGAACTTCAGCACATTTATTTATATGAACACTTAAACGTTACATGATTACGTAATTCCAAAACAAAAACTAGAATACTATATGTACACAACAGTACTGATGCCTTACAACTTCGGGTTGATGTGGAGACCACACTGTTGGACCACGTCGGCCTATCCATCTTTCACTATATCGTCTGTTGAGATCTCTTCGAACCGTATGTGAGAAGTGATGTTGTGCACCATCATGTTGAAATCACGTTTTCTGACACACATTGAGGACACAACTTCCAAGAAAGGATCCAATACGTTTTGCAGACAGATCACAAGTATGCAGGACCACTTAGCTTGAGTGAAAGGAGATACGGATGCGTTGCATATCTGAACTGAAACTGTCATAGGACGGAAACGGTACGTTTCTGGACATGAGTTCCTATCAAAATGTTATGTTCTCACTATCCTCTGCAAGTCCTAGAAGTTTGTAACGAGAATTTTTGAACACACTGTACACATGTATCCGTCAGTGTCTGTATTTTTAGCATTTTACATGTCCACTGTCGTTCTTGTTGTCTTAATATCGATCAGTTGTAATGTATTGCCACCTAGCCTGTTCTCAGCTCCACCAACATCGGAGGACCAGCGGCCTAGTGTGAATCATAGAATTAACATTCTCGACAATTATTTAGTGACACACTCTCTAGGTGAGTATCGTATAAACATGTCTGTGTTATTGTCTGTAGTTTTACCGTTTTTACTTATCCAGTGTAATTTTTGCATAGGAACTGATCAAATATGATACTGTGCCACCCGCTCCATTCTCGGCTTCACCGACATCAGACGGAATTTCGTGGCCAAGGCATAACGTGAGTTGACTATCATACAGTTCAAACCAATATAATACGGTTCTGGTCTTCTACATGGACAGTTATCCTGCCGGAAGGTGCACGTTGGTGTCGGGATATTGAGCACGAGGGATGCAAGTGTCCCACAATAATGTTCACATAGTCCACAGGTATCCCAGATGACTGTCCTTCATAGGATTATTCTGGCCGGCCGTTGTGGCCGAGCGGTTCTAGGCGCTTCAGTCTGGAAGCGCACGACCGCTACGGTCGCAGGTTCGAATCATGCCTCAGGCATGGATGTGTATGATGTCCTTAGGTTACTTAGGTTTAAGTAATTCTAAGTTCTAGGGGACTGACGATCCCAGAGGTTAAGTCCCATAGTGCTCAGAGCCATTTTTGATTATTCTGCCACCACTGGATTACATCTGTGGGGCAGCCTATATTTCGAGCAGCCATTCGTCTGTATAATGACATATCTGGACAGCACAATCGACCTGGTGTTAAAAAAAAAAAAAAAAAAAAAAAAAAAAAAAAAAAAAAAAAAAAGAGGTGTTTCACCCGACCAGGCAACTAGTCTCCATTGATCCAGGTCCACTCTCAACAATCTTATGCCCACTGCAGTTGTCACAGACGAGGTCATTGGGTCAACATGGGAACTGGAAGGGACCATCTGCTGCGGAGTTCGATGTTCAAAAACCTGCTCTGGACGGGGGAAGGAATGAAATACTAATACAAGGAAAAAAATTTTGTCCGAGATATTGTTCTGGATTCTTACTGTGTACAATGGGGGACACGAGAGAAGCCTCTGCGAAGGATGTGTCATTAATAACACATTCGGGCGTCCCCTGGGCAACAGCTCTAAGCCGGCAGATCCTCTCACACCAGAAGCATGACAGTAGAGCGACATAATGTCTCGAGAAAAACCGGATAGGTTCTTATCAGAACCGGCTTTGACGATCATCTCTGTGAGCATAGAAGGTCTTTCGTCTTGCAAAGAACAACTGCTGAGCGAGCTTTGTCAAAAAACCAAATGTGATGTACTCTGCGTGGAAGAAACACATAGGGACATCCAATACCGACGCCCCAAGGTTCCAGGGATGAAACTAGTAGCAGAAAGACCGCACGCGCAATACGGGAGTGCCGTGTTCACCAAACCGGACCACCAAGTGAGGATGGCGGATCACACTGAGGAGAGAGATATCGAGATTATCACGGTGGAATATGGCGAATACACGGTGACCCCACTGTATAAGCCCCAAAATGTAGACTTCCACTTTGAACCACCAGTAAAAATCGGTAAACAGAAAACGGCTTTCATCATCGGCGATTTCAACAGCCATACTCACGTATGGGGATGTGCACAAGAAGACAAAAACGCCGAAGCCGTTCTGGCGTCGGCCGAGTCAGATCACCTGGCACTTATCCACGACAGCAAACTTCCCACATCTTTCAACAGCGGCAGGTGGCGCCGCGGATACAACCCGGATCTCCTATTCGTCGGCGAAGAAATAGCACAACACTGCTTTAAGTCTATCTGCGCCCCCATCCCAAAGACACAACATCGCCCAATAATGTGCCAAATGTTGCCAATAGTTATACCACGAAGAGTAAAGTTCAGAAGGAGATATAATTTCAGGAAGGCAGACTGGTGCAAATTCACCAGAATACTAGAAGAGAGAGTCCAGACATATAGCCCAGATCCAGAGAACTATGACAGCTTCGTGGACACCGTCAAAACCTGCTCCCGAGCGTCTATTCCAAGGGGATGCAGAACAAGTTACACACCAGGACTCACCCAGGAAACAGTAGCCCTACTGGAAGAGTATCAAATGCTCTTCGAAAGAAACCCCTTCAGTGAAGAAACCCTCACCAAAGGAAGAGTTATTACCTCCCGGATATCAGAAGTGAGAATGGAGCAATGGACCAAATTGATGGAGGAAACTAATTTTGGCAGAGATAGTCAAAAGGCCTGGAAACTCATAAAACCCCTAGCCAATGACCCCACCAAACCAAATCTACACGTGAACGTCACAGCAGACCAAATTGCACACCAGCTTCTCACAAATGGGAAACCACCAAGGTATGACAATCTAAAGACAAAAAAGAGGGGCATAGAACGAAACCCCCCTCAGGAGACCGAAGAACTATCCAAGCCATTTACCTTAGCGGAACTGGAGAAGGTGACCAGGAAGTGCCAAATGCGGAGAGCAGCCGGCCTTGATGATACATGCGTCGAGCAAATAAAGCATTTTGGACCTGTAACAAGGAAATGGCTAGTCGATATGATGAACAACTGCATGACATACGGCAAAATTCCAAAAATCTGGAGAAAATCGCGAGTCATTGCCATCCTAAAACCAGGCAAAGAACGTGACAATCCCAAAAACTACAGGCCGATCTCTCTGCTATGCCATATGTACAAGGTTTTGGAAAGGATGACACTCCACAGAATCACGGACGCCATCGAGCCCCTCCTGATCCCACAACAAGCAGGCTTCAGACAGGGCAAATGCTGCACGTCACAGGTGCTAAAATTAACGCAACACATAGAGGATGGGTTCGAGAACAGGAAGATCACCGGGGCTGTCTTCCTAGACCTATGAGCAGTCTGCGACACAGTCAACAACCGACTGCTCCTGGGGAAAATATACGCAATGAGTAAGGACTACAGACTAACCTTACTGATTGGAAACCTACCCCAGAATCGAAGATTCTTCATGGATTTTCAGGGACAGAGAAGTCGGTGGAGGATACAGAAAAATGGCCTCCCCCAAGGAAGCGTACTGGCGCAAACACTTTTTAATATATATACTAATGACCAGCCCCTCCCCCAAGGCACCGAAAGCTTCATATATGCAGATGATTGCGCCATTACCGCTCAAGCAGACAGCTTTGAAACTGTTGAACAGAATCTGTCAGAAGCCCTCGAACAGCTTGCCACCTACTATAAGGGGAACCATCTCAAACCCAGCCCAGGGAAAACCCAAACCTGCGCCTTCCACCTAAAGAACAGACAATCTGCAAGAAGACTACAACTTAAATGGGAAGGAGTGCCCCTGGAACATTTCAAAACACCAAAATACTTAGGCGTCACCTTGGATAGAACACTCACCTATAAAAAGCACTGCATGAACACTAAACACAAAGTAGCCGCGAGAAGCAACATTGTGCGCAAACTACATGGGGGGCACAGCCTGGAATAGTGAGAACCACAGCTCTTGCTGTGTGCTATTCAACAGCGGAGTACGCGTGCCCTGTGTGGTACAACTCTAGCCACGCCAAGCAAGTGGACATACCGCTTAATGAATCCTGCCGCATCATCGCAGACTGTCTGAGACCAACCCGGACTGATGAATTGTACTGCCTGGCGGGCGTGGCCCCACCAGATATTAGAAGGAAAGCAGCGGCCAGGAAGGAAAAGACAAAGGCGTTGACCTCACCAGCCCACCCGTCGTACAAACACCAGCCAGCCCGCCGTCCACTAAAATCTACAAAAAGCTTCCTGCACACAGCAGAAAACACCGTTGGGACATCGCAGCAAGTGAGGCTGGCAATGTGGCGAGAAGAAAACGCGCACCTTGGGGAATGGTTAGTCCCAAACGAAGAACTCCCTCCCAGCCATACGGAAGGATGGACGACATGGAAATCTCTTAGTAGGCTGCGCTCTGGTGTCACACGATCCAAAAAGAATGTGCGCAAATGGGGCCTCTCAAATGAACCGGCGCTGTGTGACTGTGGGCACACTCAAACCACCACCCACCTCACGCAGTGTGTGCTGTGCCCAAGCACCTGCACCATGAAGGATTTGATGAATGGCACCCCGGAAGCGCTGGGCGTGTCCAGGTTTTGGTCCAAGACTTCATAAAATAAAAAACTACTTGACCCTGCTTATATATCTATATACTTTTATACTCTTTTGTATTTGTTATATACTTGATATGTATATGTTAATCATTCTGATTTTATGTACGATGCTTCTGACACAATTAAATAAATGAAAATACTGTGTAGAATAGCAATGTTGCCGTGTCCAGAATCGTATTACATTGGTTTGAGCAGGATGATGGACCAACGTGTGGACAGAGCATTGAAAACATTCACGTGTTATTCTCCACGACATTTGGCGCTGGTGTGGCAGTTTTCATGAATCTTCACATCAACATTACACAATTGACGTGATGGCCCTGGGAAAGCCTATTTTAAACGTAACTTCGACGGGAACTGCTCAGTATGTCTCACCTGGGTGACATAGCTACTGTTGAATGAGGAAGGAGTTAGTGACTTGGCAACCTAATCACATTTCTTTCTCACGTGGTCTTTGCAAGACAGTTACATAATTTTTCTAATGAAAACATTGCGCGTTATGGGCTGTAAAATTTTCAATTTATTACCTGATTGCCAGTTTCGATTTCTTAGCCTATATCAAGCAACATTCAGGTATTCAAATAAGTTACGGAAAGGCAGGCAGGTGATGTCGTAGACAAGCGCCGATATTTCGACTGGATCACACCCTGGCATTTTCAAAGCAAAACTTCAGCAAGTGAAATAAATGATAGTATGGCATTGTTGGCCGGGAGGTCCCAGTCGGGTTCGCCGCCATGTGCAAGTCTTATTTCAGCCGGCACCACATTGGTCGACTTGCAGTGGATGATGAGCATGAAATGATGATGAGGTCAACACCACACCTATTCCCCGAGCGGAGAAAATCTCCAACCCGGCCGGGAATCGAACTCGGGCCCAGCGCATCCGAGGCAAGCACGTTACCATCCAGCTAAGCAGGTGGACACTGCAGCACGTAAGTACTGTGGAAGGGAATGTAAAACCTCGTGTTTCAGAGAAACTCCGGAAAGATAATACACACAGTGCAAACACTAGCGCCATCACAAATCAAAGATTACCGTCTCTAGAAGTTATCGTTGGTGAAATTAATAATCAACGGGTGAGGCACCATAAGCTCTGGCCCTCTGTTCTTTAACAAAGGGGAGAGCTTGATTCCCTGTAGAATTTGAAAAAAAATCACGATCTCAATTTGTAAGGTTACTTGCAAATTTAATTTCAACAGCTTCCATAAGAACACTACTCAGATAGCTGGAACTACATGCCAGAACCTCCGTGTCGTTATCTTCCATAGGATAACCAGTGTCAAGACAATGTTCTGAAAGGCAGATCTGCTCGGCTGTTGTAAGCGTGTGTGCTGCTTATGCTCATACCACCAGTCCTCCACAGTCCTGATAGTCTGACCAATATATGAGATGCCACAACTGCAAGGAATATCATAGACATCCAAGTTACGCAAATCAAGGTCGTCCTTTACGGATCCTAAACGGACCCTGATCTCAGACGGTGTTCAAAGAGCATAATATTTTCGCAGAATGCGACCAATCCCGTTCTAAATGCTTCTGCGTAAGGCAAAAATACTGTAAAATTTGGTGCCACATCGGTATTGTCCTTACTCACCCGGGACACAACTGGCCGATAGCGCAACGCATATCAGATCTGCCTTTCACTATAACGACTGTGACGAAACGTGACTTCGAAATGGGCTAACTCAGTTGACAAACTCACAGGGTCAGAGATGACATGGGCCCTGTGAACCAAGGTGCGAAATACCTCTTCATCTTGAGCCGGATGGTGACAACTGTCAGCCTGCAGATACAAGTCAGTGTGAGTAGGTTTTCTATAAACAGCATGTTCCAACGTACTATCCACCTTCATTCTGACCAACGCATCAAGGAAGGGAAGACAGCCATTTTTTTCCATCTCCATCCTGAAACAATTTTTTCGGCGGATTGAATTCAGGTGTTTTAAAAAGTCATTCAAATTCTCACTGTCATGAAGCCAAACAACAAAAGTATCGTCTATATATTAAAAAATAACAGTCAGGTTTCAAAGCTGCCAACTCCAAGGCGCGTTCATTGAAATCTTCCATAAGCAAACAGGCAATAACAGGTGGCAATGATCTTCCCATCGCAACTCCATTTGTCTGCTCGTAGTACTGGTCACTGAACAGAAAGTAAGTGGAAGTCAACACATATCTGTCGGATTCCTTGCAGTTGTGACATGTCGCACTCGTATACTGGTCAGACTATCAGGATTGTGGAGGACTACTGTACTGAGTATAAGCGGCACACACGCTTATAACAACCGAGAAAAACCACCATTGCAGAACATTGTCGTGGCACCGGTCAACCCATGGAATATAACAACACGGAGATTCTGGCACGTACTTACAGCTATTGGGATAAATTAAATTAGCAAATAACCTTATAAATGGAGGTGGCGGTTTTGTGTTTAAATTCTGTAGGGTATCCTGCTCTCTCCCTTGTCAAAACGGAGAGAAGAGCTTATGCTACCCCACTCGTTGACTATCAATTTCACTAACGATAACATCTGACGACGGTCGTCTTTGATTTATGATGGTGCAATTGTTTACAGTGTGTGTTTTATCTTCCCGAAGTTTCTCTGAAAACCGAGGTTTTAAATTCCCTCGCACAGCGCTTACCTGCTGCAGTTTTGCCTTGAAAATGGTAGGGTCTGAACAGTGTATAAGCCGCGAGAAACTCAGGTCTGACGTTCAGGAAACCTATGTGCAACACATTGCAACAGATGTGACGTAGAAATCAATCTGCCAACCCACATATGGAACTACTAATATTTTCTGTGTTAAACAGGTACGGAATAAATGGTTCAAATGGCTCTGAGCACTATGGGACTTAACTTCGGAGGTCATCAGTCCCCTAGAACTTAGAACTACTTAGACATAACCAACCTAAGGACATCACACACATCCATGCCCGAGGCAGGATTCGAACCTGCGACCGCAGCGGTCGCGCGGCTCCAGACTGTAGCGCCTAGAACCGCTCGGCCACTCGGCCGGCGGTACAGAATATTTATAATATATGTGGAAGAACCACTTATAACATAAGTGCGTTTTTAGCATTCAACCACTGAGATCCGCATCACTTCTTGGATGAACATCAACTTATCATTGCAATATATCTACATCCAGACTCTGCAGAATCTGTATCAGGATAAAAATATAATGTGTGAGCTACAGTCAGTTAAAAAAGACCACCATCTTCTTACTGTTGGTTCTATTTCTCATTCGAGCAGAGTCATTGTGTTGTTGCATCTGATTCTGGCTTATATTTTGTCCGCCGGAGTATTTCAGGAGCCTGTTGCTCTTAGATATATAGCACCTGTAAAGTGCCCAGATGCAACAACTGTGGATTTTGGTCTCTTCGAGGCAGGAACTAGCTTAGTGCCATCACTTTGTATAGACAAATGCGTTTCATTCCGTCTGGAAATAGTGCAGATTTGAGTGGAATGCCATCGCTTCGATGCTGGTGAAGCCAAGAAAAGTTTTGGTGGCGATACATCATAACTGAGCGATCCTAAAACAAGAACGATCCTTGATAAGTAAAATGCGAAAAATACGGACTCTACCCCCCATGATCAATCTGTATATTGAGCAAGCAGTAAAGGAAACAAAAGAAAAATTAGGAGTAGATATTAAAATTCATGGAGAAGAAATAAAAACTTTGAGGTTCGCCGATGACATTGTAATTCTGTCAGAGACAGCAAAGGACTTGGAAGAGCAGTTGAATGGAATGGACAGTGTCTTGAAAGGAGGATATAAGATGAACATCAACAAAAGCAAAACAAGGATAATGGAATGTAGTCCGATTAAGTCGGGTGATGCTGAGGGAATTAGATTAGGAAATGAGGCACTTAAAGTAGTAAAGGAGTTTTGCTATTTGGGGAGCAAAATAACTGATGATGGTCGAAGTAGAGAGGATATAAAATGTAGGCTGGCAATGGCAAGGAAAGCGTTTCTGAAGAAGAGAAATTTGTTAACATCCAGTATTGATTTAAGTGTCAGGAAGTTATTTCTGAAAGTATTCGTATGGAGTGTAGCCATGTATGGAAGTGAAACATGGACGATAAATAGTTTGGACAAGAAGAGAATAGAAGCTTTCGAAATGTGGTGCTACAGAAGAATGCTGAAGATTAGATGGGTAGATCACATAACTAATGAGGAAGTATTGAATAGGATTGGGGAGAAGAGAAGTTTGTGGCACAACTTGACCAAAAGAAGGGATCGGTTGGTAGGACATGTTCTGAGGCATCAAGGGATCACCAATTTAGTATTGGAGGGCAGCGTGGAGGGTAAAAATCGTAGAGGGAGACCAAGAGATGAATACACTAAGCAGATTCAGAAGGATGTAGGTTGCAGTAGGTACTGGGAGATGAAAAAGCTTGCACAGGATAGAGTAGCATGGAGAGCTGCATCAAACCAGTCTCAGGACTGAAGACCACAACAACAACAACAACCCCCCATGAACCATGGACCTTGCCGTTGGTGGGGAGGCTTGCGTGCCTCAGCGATACAGATAGCCGTACCGCAGGTGCAACCTCAACGGAGGGATATCTGTTGAGAGGCCAGACAAACGTGTGGTTCCTGAAGAGGGGCAGCAGCCCTTTCAGTAGTTGCAGGGGCAACAGTTTGGTTTATTGACTGATGTGGCCTTGTAACACTAACGAAAACGGTCTTTTTGTGCTGGTACTGCAAACGGCTGAAAGCAAGGGGAAACTACAGCCGTAATTTTTCCCGAGTGCATGCAGCTTTACTGTAAGGTTAAATGATGATGGCATCCCCTTGGGTAAAATATTCCTGAGGTAAAATAGTCCCCCATTCGGATCTCCGGGCGGGGACTACTCAGCAGGACATCGTTATCAGGAGCAAGAAAACTGGCGTTCTACGGATCGGAGCGTGGAATGTCAGATCCCTCAATCGGGATGGTAGATTATAAAATTTAAAAAGGGAAATGGATAGGTTAAAGTTAGATACAGTGGGAATTAGTGAAGTTCGGTGGCAGGAGGAACAAGACTTCTGGTCAGGTGGCTACAGGATTATAAATACAAAATCAAATAGGGGTAATGCAAGAGTAGGTATAATAATGAATAAAAAAATAGGAGTGCGGGTAAGCTACTACAAACAGCATAAAGAACGCATTATTGGGGCCAAGATAGACACGAAGCCCACGCCTACCGCAGTAGTACAAGTTTATATGCCAACTAGTTCCGCAGATGACGAAGAGATTGATGAAATGTATGATGAGATAAAAGAAATTATTCAGATAGTGAAGGGAGACGAAAATCTAATAGTTATGGGTGACTGAAATTCGGTAGTAGTAAAAGGAAGAGAAGGAAATATATTAGGTGAATATGGAATGGGGGTAAGAAATGAAAGAGGAAGCCACCTGGTAGAATTTTGCACAGAGCATAACTTGGTTCAAGAATCATAAATTGAGGTTGTATACATGGAAGAGGCCTGGAGATACTAGAAGGTTTCAGATCGATTATATAATGGTAAGACAGAGATTTAGGAACCAGATATTAAATTGTAAGACGTTTCCAGGGGCGGATGTTGACTCTGACCACAATCTATTGGTTATGAACTGTAGATTAAAACTGAAGAAACTGCAAAAAGGTAGGAATTTAAGGAGATAGGATATGGATAAACTGAAAGAACCAGAGGTTGTAGAGAGTTTCAGGGAGAGCATTAGGGAACGTTTGAGAGGAATGGGGGAAAGAAATACAGTAGAAGAAGAATGGGTAGCTTTGAGGGATGAAATAGTGAAGGCAGCAGAGGATCAAGTAGGGAAAAAGACGAGGACTAGTAGAAATCCTTGGGTAACAGAAGATATATTGAATTTAACTGATGAAAGGAGAAAATATAAAAATGCAGTAAATGAAGCAGCCAAAAAGGAATACAAACGTCTCAAAAATGAGATCGACAGGAAGTGCAAAATGGCTAAGCAGGGATGGCTAGAGGACAAATGTAAGGATGTAGAGTCATATCTCACTAGGGGTAAGATAGATACTGCCTACAGGAAAATTAAAGAGACTTTTGGAGGAAAAAGAACCACTTGTATGAATATCAAGAGCTCAGATGGAAACCCAGTTCTAAGCAAAGAAGAGAAAGCAGAAAGGTGGAAGGAGTGTATAGAGAGTCTGTACAATGGTGATGTACTTAAGGACAATATTATGGAAATGGAAGAGGATGAGGACGAAGATGAAGATGAAATGGGAGATATGATACTGCGTGAAGAGTTTGACAGAGCACTGAAAGAGCTAAGCCGAAACAAGGCCCCGGGAATAGACAACATTCCATTCGAACAACTGATAGCCTTGGGAGAGGCAGCCCTGACAAAACTCTACCGTCTAGTGAGCAAGATGTGTGAGACAGGCGAAATACCCTCAGACTTCAAGAAGAATATAATAATTCCTATCCCAAAGAAAGCAGATGTTGACAGATGTGAAAATCACCGAACTATCAGTTTAATAAGCCACGGCTGCAAAATACTAACACAAATTTTTTACAGACGAATGGAAAAACTGGTAGAAGAGGACCTCAGGGAAGATCAGTTTGGATTCCGTAGAAATGTTGGAACACGTGAGGCAATACTGACCCTATGACTTATTTTAGAAGCTAGGTTAAGGAAAGACAAATCTGCGTATATACCATTTGTGGACTTGTAAAAAGCTTTTGACAGTGTTGACTGGAATACTCTCTTCCAAGATCTGAAAGTGGCAGGGGGAAAATACAGGGAGCAAAAGACTACTTGCAATTTGTACAGAAACCAGAAGACAGTTATAAGAGTTGAGGGACACCGAAGGGGAAGCAGCGGTTGAGAAGGGAGTGAGATAGGGTTGTAGCCTATCCCCGATGTTATTCAATCTGTATATTGAGCAAACAGTAAAGGAAACAAAAGAAAAATTAGGAGTAGGAATTAAAATTCGTGGAGAAGAAATAAAAACTTTGAGGTAATTCTGTCAGAGACAGCAAAGTACCTAGAAGAACAGCTGAACGGAATGAACAGTGTCTTGAAAGGAGGATGTAATATGAACATCAACAAAAGGAAAATGAGGACAATGGAATGTAGACGAATTAAATCGGGTGATGTTGAGGGAATTCGATTAGGAAATGAATAAATGAGTTTTGCTATTTGGGGAACAAAATAACTCATGGTGGTCGAAGTAGAGAGGATATAAATTGTAGACTGGCAATGGCAAGGAAAGCGTTTCTGAAGAAGAGAAATTTGTTAACACCGACTATAGATTTAAGAGTCAGAAAGTAGTTTTTGAAAGTATTTTTATGGAGTGTAGCCATGTATGGAAGTGAAATGTGGACAATAAATAGTTTAGACAAGAAGAGAATAGAAGCTTTCGAAATGTGGTGCTACAGAAGAATGCTGAAGAGTAGATGGGTAGATCACATAACTAATGAGGAAGTATTGAATAGAATTAGGGAGAAGAGAAATTTGTGGCGCACACCTTGACTAGAAGAGGGGACATGTTCTGAGGCATCAAGCGATCACGAATTTAGTATTGGAGGGCAGCGTGGAGGGTAAAAACCGTAGAGGGAGACCAAGAGATGAATACACTAAGGAGATTCAGAAGGATGTAGGTTGCAGTAGGTACTGGGAGATGAAGAAACTTCACAGGATAGAGTAGCATGGAGAGCTGCATCAAACCACTCTCTGGACTGAAGACCACAACAACAACAACCACAGATATGTACATATGATAGTCACCTGGACATGGTGTTTCCCTGTATTCGTATTTCATTCCTTCGCCCGTGCAGTGCACGTTTTTGAACATCGAACTGCGCAGCAGACGATCCCTTCCTGTTCCCATGTTGGCCCAATGACCTCGTCTGTGACAACTGCAGTGGGCATGACATTGTTGAGAGTGGACCTTGGATCAATGGAGACTAGTTACTGGTCGGGTGAATCTCGTTTCTTTTTACACCAGGTCGATGGCCCTGTCCAGATATGTCATCATCCATACGAATGGCTGCCCGAAATATAGACTGCCCCACAAATGTAGTCCAGTTTGGGCGGTATAATCCTATGAAGGACATTCACCTGGGCTACCTTGCGATCTGTGGCAGTAATCGAAGGCACCATGGCAATAGTGGACTATGTGAACATTATTGTGGAACACTGGCATCCCTCGTGCTTAATATCCCGACACAAACGCGCACCTTCCGGCAGGATAACTGTCCACGTTAGAAGACCAGAACCGTGTTACATTGATTTGAACATCATGATAGTCACCTCACATAGATGCCTTGGCCACGAAATTCGCCTGATCTGTACCTAACGCAGCACATCTGGGATGGTGTTGGGCGCCGGCTCCATGCATGAATGTCATCGGCACGTAATTTACGGAAACTGCGTGACTGGTGTGTAAGCATCTGGTTTCACACACCTCAGGAAACTTACCGGCAACGCAGAATCGCTTCTGTAATGACACATTAAGCAGGTGGTAATGTTTTGGCTCACCAGTGCAATTTCTAACAAAAAATTAACGTATAAAACATATAAGTGTTTTTAAAATTATTGGAATAGGTGGTTGTACATAATACTACCTGTCCGTAAAGGCCTCGAAAGCCCAAAGTTACCAACCAACCACCCTGTCATCCTCAGCCCATATGTGTTAATGGACACAGATATGGAGGGGCATTTGGTCAGCACACCGCTCTTCCGTGTTTACAAGGTCGAAGCTGCTACTGCTCAGTCAATTTGCCCCACAATAGCTGAGTGCACCCCACTTGGCAACAGCACTCGGCAGACCTGGTAGATCACCCATCCAAGTGTTAGCCAAGCATGGCAGCGCTTAATGTGGTTATCTGATGAGAACTGGTGTTAGCACTGAGGCAAGACTCAGATGTTAAGTGAAATCTTGTTACCTTTTTTGAAACACAGGAAACTGACGATAGTCTTCGTAAAAACGGAACATTTCACTTAACTGGAGCAGCAGGTAAGGACGGCTGTTGGTGGTGGTGGAGGGGGGCAGAATGTTTTGGAGAAGATGTGGAATGGAAGAGATTGAGGAGGACTCCCGAACACCAAGCGTTTGGAAATGTGGAGGAAATTAATGGGGTGGGGTGAAGTGGTGCTATGTTAACATGGAGAGGAAGCAGGAAAGACTGTTAGATCTCTGGGTGTATTAAATTGTTTGGTATGGGGAGTGGTCAAAGCTTCATTGTAATTGGGCTTTGAGAGTGTCTATGTGTAAGGTTTATGGGGTGTCTTGGTACAAGTGTGGGAGAGTATGAGGATTAATATGCTTTGGTGAAACGATAGGTTGATTTGTGTCCGAGTTTGTGGGAAGTGTAAGAAATCTACAGTTGTACAGTGTGGGAGAAGAAAGGCGGAGTTCAAGGGGTTCGAGGATTTGGAGAAAGTGGTTACATTTTCGCTGAGCAGGTATCCAAGCGACATTGCCACAAGAGAGGACTGGTTGGACTACGGCTTTGTAGATGTAGAGTATGGTGAAGGGGTTGCAATCTCTATCTTTGACAGGTTAGCAGTTTTAGTCTGTTGTGGGCATTTTGTTGGCTGGTTAGTAGGTACTGTTTCAATGTCAGTTTACTGTCAAGGGCAAGTCCTAGGTATTTTAGTGTTTAGATAAAGTGGTGAGGTAGAAGTCATGGAATTGTGAATGGTTCGTTCAATAACTATTGCCTGACCCTTGGAATGGTTGATTTTGAGAGCCACTGGTCACACCAGGACGTAGCCTGGAGATGAGGGGGTCGTTGGGGTTTCTGGTGGGTGGGATATAGGACTAGAGAAGTTGTGTCATCAGAGTGCTGGAGGAGGTGGACACGAGGAGTGGCTTAAGATATCAGCAGTTTAGATGGTATACAGGACCGTTTTCAGGACCAATTGCCAGGTATCGCCTGACAATGAATGAGAGATAGAATGCGATATATTTAGGATAATTCTCGTTTAATGTTCCATCTCAGTTGCACATTTTTAATTATATTACATGTTTAAATCACTCTGCATCATCTTCAGATCTATGTAGTTGCATCAGCAACCCTTCTTGTCTACTCAGAACCACATGTCAGAGTGACTGAAACATGTAATGTAATTAAAAACGCACAGGTGAGACGAAACAATAATGATAGCTATCTTAAATTTCAATACAGTTCTACGGTCGCAGGTTCGAATCCTGCCTCGGGCATGGATGTTTGTGATGTCCTTAGGTTAGTTAGGTTTAAGTAGTTCTAAGTTCTAGGGGACTGATGACCTCAGAAGTTAAGTCCCATAGTGCTCAGAGCCATTCGAACCATTTTTCAATACAGTTACTGAATCTCTCAAGACAATAATGCCGGCTAGAGCCTGAATGGCAGAGCTTCGAAGCACACCTATAGCGGGATGGCGAGATAGAAAATGGGACGAGTAATGTAGTTTCTGGTCCCACAGGCTGAATGGTTGGATAGAAAGGGAGTAATGAGGCTGGCACAATTGATATGAAGTACATGACATGCATGGAGGCTGGAATACCGTACAAGGTCATACGCTTTGTCAAGGTCAATGGGCACAGAAATGGCATATTTATAATAACTGAGTCGGTGAGACCATAGGTGGTTGAGGTACAGGAGCTGGTCGTCAGAGGAGAAGTTAGAATGGAAGCTTTTCGGATTGACATTCCGCGGTTCGTATTCGAGTCAGTGCACCGAAGTTAACATGAGGCTAGTAGGATGCTCAGATTCACGTTGGCTCCTTTTCCCTCTCCCTCTCTCTCTCTTTCTCTCATTCTCTATCCATCTCTTTTCCATTATTCCAACTTCGTTTGGGCACCGAACAATCAATAACCAAGAATTGATCGATACAAGCGTTTCGTAAGGTATCTGTTCCCTAAGTGAATTGCACTTGTTACTGTTCTTCCAATAAACCTCAGTCTTACATTTGCCTTCCCTGAGGATGTATTTGGTCGGCCCGAAGAGATACTCCTAGGTACTTTGGGGTTTTGACTAGTCCAGCGACTGTTCGCCGATATTGGAAAGATCGATATTGAATAATTTTGTAAATTTACGCACATTCCGCTACGTTTTATTTTGGTCCCAGTAGTCATTTCCCGTAGCATCTCGGTTTTACTGATGCAGCCGGCACCGGCTTATCTCCTTCCGCGCGAGGCTCTCGTGGTGGGAGTCGCCAACTTGCGCACGCGCACTAGGGAGCTCGTTGCCAATGTCAAACAAACATAAGCAACGCGACAGCCCACGGCTTAGTAGCGGCTCTGACGTCGCAGTGGCGGCAGAAGCAGAGAGCTGAGTCAGTGTATGGCGCAAGTGCATCTGTCCTAAACGAAGGTAAGCGTGTAAAACCACAACATTACAATGCTTATCGGGCAATGTTGTGGCGTGCAGAATTCGGCGTGTTGCATCTGTAGCTGAAGATCCGCTCCAAGTTTTTACAGAGGATAAAAAAGGAATACCGCTTCCAGGTGGACGTGTAACAATATACCACAATCAGTATTATAACTGCTGAAAATAGGAGTTAGTAATTTTTTGTCTGCTGTAATACATTTCACGGTTTCAATGAAGTTTCGTGAAATTTATGGTGGTTAGACTTGGAGCCTGCTGTATTCTAAAGCGTCTTTGTTTTGACTTCAGAGGCCAGGTCATTTAATACATCCATAAATCAGCATGTCGTGGTTAGCGAAGGGTATCTAGTACCATTGCAAGAACAGGTCACAAAAGTGTTCTGTACGTGGTCTCTTTTGTGGATGAGCTACACTGACCTCGACTGCTCGCAGTATACGATAGCCGAACATTCGCCTTTACAACAGCTGACTTCGCGTGCTCCTTCCATTTCATGTCGCTTTACTATGTTCCGCCTGGATATTTAATCGAGGAGAATGTGTTAAGCAGCACACCACTAATACAGTATTGGAACGTTACAGGATTGTTTTTTCTACTCATCTGCATTAACTTACATTTTTCCACATCTATAGCAAGCTGGTATTCGTCACACCAAATAGAAATGCTATTCAAGTTACCCTGTGTCCTCCTACAGTCACTTAAACAAGGCACTTTTCCACGGACTACAGCGTCATCGGCAAACATTCACAGACATTCATAAACCTTTGTGTACAAATCTTTACGTTATTCGAATTGCACCATGAACGGCTACAATATTATATTCGGTTGATGAAAGAGCGAAATGACCTAGTGTGATGATGATGGAGTCCCATACTCCGTAACAGAGCGCAGGGGACGATGCAGGAGACCCGCACCCCCGTATTAGGCAAGGTCCTTGCCTTCCTCCGACCGTAATGAGGATGAATAATGATGATGAAGACGACACAACAACACCCAGTCATCTCGAGGCAGGTGAAAATCCTTGATCCCGCAGGGAATCGAACCCGGGACCCCGAGATCGAGAACGCTACCGCGAGACCACGAGCTGCGGACATCTAGTGTAGCGTCTGTGAAAATCAGTGCAGTTTGAACGGTGCTCTTCATAACTGTTCAGAACGTACGAACGGTAAGGGATGACCATTATTTTGCTGAAACTGCACGCGTTCAGCGTCTTGTGAAAATGTTCTTGGAACTGGCTGTATAATATTCTGTATGTACCCTGACTACGTTCTATGCAAACATAAGTTTTGATTTCGCACTACGTTACCTCGCCTTACAAGATTATACCAGGAGAAAACAGCAAAATGATTCCTGTAACATCGTGTTTAAAATGTTCATGAGGCTAACCATTACTGGTCCACAAAGTGCTGAATTTCATAACCGAGCTATGGATACAGTCTGCAAAACGCTGTGTGAATAGTGGTAGTAGCAAAGAAGTAATATATTTAAACGTTATGCCTGTTGTTGCAGTTTTCTGCATTAAAAGCGAAGATAGTAGTCTACATCTACAACTGCATAAATACTCCGCAAGATATCTCATTGAGTGGTGGGGTGTACTTCTGGTACCACTAACTGATCCGCCCTTCCCTGTTCCAATCGCGAACGGCTCGTTGGAAGAATGAACGTCTCAATTACCTCTAATATCTCGAATTTTCTCCTCGTGGTCATTTAGCGAGGTGTATGTGGTCCGAAGTAATCTGTTGTCCCGCACTCTCGAAATTTCGATAGTAAACCTCTAAGCGATACGAAATGCCTGTCTTGTAGCGCCTGCAACTGGAGTTCGTTGAATATCTCTGTAAAGCTCTCGTTCCAACCGAACGATCCTGCGACGAAACGCGCCGCTCTTCTTTGGATATTTTCTACAGGTTGAACGTTAATGAAATCGATATACTACAGGGACTGCAGATGGAGGTTCAACTGGTTTAAATGGCCCTAAACACTATGACACTTAACATCTGAAGTCATCAGTCCCCTAGACTTAGAACTACTTAAACCTAACTAACCTAAGGACTTCACACACATCCATGCCCTAGGCAGGATTCGAGCCTGCGACCGAAGCAGCCGCGTGGTTCCGGACTGAAGCGCCTAGAACCGCTCGCTCACAGCGGCCGGCCGGAGATGGAGGACAAAAGGTTCTTTGAAGATGTGTCCGGATATGCATCTCTGCCACGGTAGATGGCGCTGACGGATGAAAGTTCCTCTATGTGGCGTGTGTTCCTTGTGTGTCGCGGGCTGTATAACCGACGCAGAGTAATGCAAAATGGTCCGGTATTCATGACGGGAAGAAGCCGAGATGATGTTTGTGTATTGCCAAGCAGATGGAAACGCTTGAAAGGTAGCACAGCTATATCCAAACAAGTACCCTCACAGACACGAACAACGTCATATAACATTTCAAACCCTTCTTGGGCATTTGTGTGTTCATGGCGCCTCTGAGAAGACGAACGTGCAGAGAGGCGGTTGACTGTGCGTACACTAGATTTGAAGGACCACGTTCTACAGGATACTGAGACGAACCTAGTACAAACTCCAAGCAAGTAGCCCGCCAACATGGTGTAAGCCAAAGTACGGTTATGTCTATCCTACATGACAACCACTACTATCCCTATTACCTACAACGGAGTGCCGGCCGGAGTGGCCGTGCGGTTCTAGGCGCTACAGTCTCGAGCCGCGTGACCCCTACGGTCGCAAGTTCGAATCCTGCCTCGGGCATGGATGTGTGTGATGTCCTTAGGTTAGTTAGGTTTAAGTAGTTCTAAGTTCTAGGGGACTGATGACCACAGCAGTTAAGTCCCATACAGCTCAGAGCCATTTGAACTATTTTTTTGCAACGGAGTGCAAGGATTACCAGCAGCGGATTACCCTGAATGGGAGAGATTTTGTCGACGGTTTTTGCACCAGACCATCAGAATTATAGGATTTCTGCCATCAGTCTTCATTACCGACAAAGCAACCTTTACCTGAACAAGCGTCATCAGTCTGCATAATCGTCATCTGTGGGCTACAGGCGCGGCATGTAGTCAGAGGAACTCTCACTCGTCAGCACTACCTACCGTGGCAATGATGCATTTCCGGACACATGTTCATAGGACCTTTTATCCTCCATTTCCAATCAGAAATCCGTCCCTGCAGTTTTTCGGTTTTGTTGATGTTCAGCCTGCATATCTTCTATTAGTCCTACCTGGTAAGGGTCCCAGATTAACGAACAGTACTCAATAATAGGTCAAACAAGCAACTTACAAACCACTTTCTTCGTGGCTGAATTACATTTCCTTAAGATTTTTCCTATGGATCTTTCCCTACTATTTGTTTTATGTGGTCATTCCACTTAAGATCGCTCTGGATAGTTACTTCTAGATATTTTACGGTAGGTATCTCATTAGTACTGTAGTTGCACAGTAGTGGATTTCTCTTCTTGTGTATGCGCGATATGTTGCGTTTATTTGCGTTCAGGGCCAACTGCCACAGCCTGCACCATTCACCAACACTCTGCAGGTCATTCTGCAAATCTCTACTATCTTCTGGCGTTGCTACTTTCTTATAGACGACCGCATAATCTGCGCACAGTCTTAAAGAGCTTCCGATTATTTCTACTAGATCATTTGTATATATTGTAAACAGCCACACTTTCTCCGGATACTCACGAAATTACCTTCTCATCTGTATATTTCGTTCCGTTAAGAGAGACTTATTGAGTTCTGTCTGCAAGGAAGTCTCGAATCCAGTTGCAAATCTGGTCCGATACTCGGTAAGCTCAATCTTTTTTACGGAACAGCACCGCGGGAAAGTGTCAAGTGCCTTTTGATGTCAAGGAACATGGGAACAACTTGAGCGTCGTAGTATACAGCGCTATGGATTTCCTGGAAGAAATAAGCGAACTGTATTTGCGTAATCCATGTTGATTTTTGCAGAGTACATTCTTGTTTCCCAGATACGTCATAATTCTTGAGCACAAAACATGTTCCATAGTTCTATAATAGATCGACATCAATAATTATGTGCATCTGTCCCACGACCCTTCTTGAAAACGGGAATGACCTGTACTCTTTTCCAGTCGCTAGGCACCCTTCGCTACTCCAGCGAACTACGATATACTGCTGCTAAAAGGGGAAGAAGTACTTTCGCATAATCTTTGTAGAATCGTACAGGTATGTCATCCGCGTTTGTAGTTGCTTTTCTACTCCGTGACGGTTATTTCAGTATCCATCTTTCCGACGCGCGCACAGTGATTGAAAGGAGGGACTGTATTACGACCTTCCTCAATGGAACAATTTCGGTAGACCGAATTCAGTATTTCAGCATTCTCTCCGTTATCTTCCGTTTCGCAGCCAGTATGGCCACTGAATGACTGAATAGATGCTTTCGATCCGCTTACTGATTTTAGGTAAGAGCAAAACTTCTTAGTGTTTTTACGCAGCTCAGTTGACGAAATTTTGCTTTGCAAGTCATTACACGCTTCTCTCATTGCTCTCCTTACGCTCACTTTCGCTTCGTTCAGCTTTCGTTTGTCAGCTAGGGTATGACTTCTCTTGAATCTGTGAAGAAGTTCTCTTTATTTACGCAGCAGTCTCTAACACAACAGTCTTTTCGACCCGTTGAGACTTTGCTCGGGAGATCCTGTCTAAGGCATACTGAATGATGCTTTTGAATTTTTTTCCATTTCCGCTCTATACTTTCGTCTTCAGTCCGAATATTTGATGTTGACTCCTCAGATACTCTGCCATTAGTATCCTGTCACTCTTCCTACGTAAAAATATTTTTCTACGTTCCCCGAATGAGATTTTCACTCTGCAGCGGAGTGTGCGCTGATATGAAACTTCCTGGCAGATTAAAACTGTGTGCCCGACCGAGACTCGAACTCGAGACCTTTGCCTTTCGCGGGCAAGTGCTCTACCAACTGAGCTACCGAAGCACGACTCACGCCACCTACTCACAGCTTTACTTCTGCCAGTACCTCGTCTCCTACCTTCCAAACTTTACAGAAGCTCTTCTGCGAACCTTGCAGAACTAGCACTCCTGAAAGAAAGGATATTGCGGAGACATGGCTTAGCCACAGCGTGGGGGCCACAGCCATGTCTGCAGAGTGAAAATCTGGGGCCCCCAGGCTGTGGCTAAGCCATGTCTCCGCAATATCCTTTCTTTCAGGAGTGCTAGTTCTGCAAGGTTCGCATAAGAGCTTCTGTAAAGTTTGGAAGGTAGGAGACGAGGTACTGGCAGACGTAAAGCTGTGAGTACCGGGCGTGAGTCGTGCTTCGGTAGCTCAGCTGGTAGAGCACTTGCCCGCGAAAGGCATAGGTCCCGAGTTCGAGTCTCGGTCGGGCACACAGTTTTAATCTGCCAGGAAGTTTTATTTTTCTACGTTTCTTAACATTCCTTGTAACATCCGTAGTCATAGTTGCTATCACAGCCTTATGATCACTCATACCTACCTCTACGTTAACTGATTCGTAAGTTCAGTTGTGTTTGTTCAAATGACCCTAAGCACTATGAGACTTAACATCTGAGGTCATCAGTCCCCTAGACATAGAACTATTAAATCTAACTAACCTAAGGACATCACACACATCTATGCCCGAGGCGGGATTCGAACCCGCGACAGTAGCAGCGGCGCGGTTGCGGACTGAAGCGCCTCGAACCGCTCGGCCACAGCGGCCGGCGTCTGTTTGTTTCTAGAAAGTCTAAGACGTTACCTTCACGAGTTCGTTCTCTCATTACATGCTCGCAGTAATTCAAATAATGCCAATTCCTTCCGCCGATTTCACGCGATTCTTTACAACTACCTTCTGCAATGACCGATAGCCCCTCTTCGTCAGTACTAGAGGTCCGTCTGGTCTTGGTTTAGCTGTAGTTCTTCCTTCACGTTTCCGCGTCACAATCACTTCACCAACAGTCGAGATGGACAGCTTTAGAAGGGTTGAAATGTCCTCGATGGATCTGATAGTCACGTGGCATCCAGTGGCTAGTCCACGTTCGAAGACACAGAGCTCTCCTGCTGTTCCTGCTTCTCCGCCTCCTCTTGTACTGGCGGGTCCGCCTTTCGTGATATCTAGTTACTTAGAGGTGTCCGGATACGTTTGATCAGATGGTGTACGAATTGGACGCCGCCTCTAACCCGCATCACCTCAGATTCGGGATATGCCCTTGACTAGTACTACTGGAAGAGCGGATAATGCATAGAAAGGTTAATTAAAATCATATAGTTTTGCATCTTGATATTTTTCATATTGATTAATCTACTAGTTTTAGGGCGTGTTTAGAGTAACGGATGCAATTACTATAGCTTCAGTCTATCAGCTCGGTGGGAAGATGGCCGAAAGGTATACGGCCGAAATATTGGTTCATGAAATGAAGTTTCTCTCGCTGCATGCCTGAAAACTGATGGATGGGAATATAGATTGTTTGCGGAATTATTTTTTTATCTTCGCAATGGAATGTATTCTGTGTTAAAACATCTTGATCATTATTTGCCAGTGTAAGGGAAGTGTCCGAGCTGGAATTTGGAATCAGGCTCCCATTTTTTTACCGTCTGGCTGCATCATTAAAGCGTACACTCCACTCCACTCCACTCCACAGTCCCACAGTGTTAAGACGACAGCGATTCTACCATGAGAAAAATTGGGCTAAGAATAAACAAGTGATATCAGTTATCACAACTTATTGCACCAGAACTGCCGTAAAAAATATACACTTTCGCCACAAGAGAATTGGTACTATACCCTAAAAAAAAAAAAGAAGAACTTGCTGATGTGGATGCATAAATTTCTGCAAAATTTTGTTACATCAATTCAAGGGGAAACTGTACGTGATATCATTTGTGATAACTTAATCCGTTCGGGATAAATGTATCTGCACTTTCGGAATACTGTATATATACTCTGCGATTCAGCATGCATCTGACAGCTCGCGAGTCGTTCACAGTGTCAGTTTACTATATCTGCTCTCTACTTCACAGTTCCAAGTCTGCCGCAAGCACAGCAAATAATGGCACGTCACTGCTTTGCTGCAGGTCGTTCTTTTTGCAGCTAACGGGACTTTAGAGGAGGCATCCAGATTGCTGAGTCACTGTACGCTCTCGAGATAGGCTTGTCGCTAGCGGCTTCAAAGCCCAGCCACGAAAGACGTGTTTTCGTGGTTGAAATTGAGGCAGAAAGACAAGGAAGATCGCAAGCGCGCGATTTATGATCTCCAAATTGTGTCCTGGATTAAATTTTAACTCATTCTACAGTCTTTTACGAAAAAAGAATATGGGAAACTGCTGAAGGTGGTTTATTCGCCGGAGAGGGACATCGTAAAGGATGTCTCGCAAGAACAGATTTTCCTTCTAACCATGTCCATTATCAATAACATAAATTTAACTCTGGACTCTCACACATCCATATGCAATGAACAGAATTGTCATACTTCACGAAGGAAGAATGTTAATGAATCCCAGTTTCAAAAATCGTTCTAAAGCGATGGGGGTGAACCACACATCAAAGTCGCCCAGTAAGTAAAAAAATAAATTTCTACGATCGGGCACAATGTTGGCCACGATGTTGACCAGACGCCATGTCATCCTCTGCCTTACAGTGTGATTAGGATGCAGTATGGAAGGGTGGAGAGGTGGGCTGATAAGGAAAGGAATAAGGAGATTCTCCGCAGAATAGGTGCGAAAAAGAATGTACGGGAAACATTGACAGGAAGGGGTAGGATGGTTGGACATCAGTTAAAACACCAGGGAATAACTTCGGTGGTACTAGAGGGAATTATAGAGGGTAAAAATTGTACAGGAAGACAGAGATTGGAATACATCTAGCAAATAATAGAGGACGTAGTTTGCAAGTGCTACTCCGAGATGGGCATGGGGTCAGTACACTGCTCTTCCAGCGGTTGGCACATTTTCAGACCTATGAGAAGCTGCTTCTTGTTCATACAGCTCGTCAATTAGCCTCATGTGACTGAGTATATCCCGTTCCTGCCTTCCTACCAACAAAAAAACCACCGGTCCTCCATATGGCAGGCAGACAACTTCATCTGCATCAGCATTCGTCATTTGGTCTCCTATGCAGGATAAAGACATCCCTTTGTGGTCTTAATACATATTGCTCCTGTGTGTTTTCTAGTGCCTTCTACTCACCGTCCGTTACCTCGTCGACTCCGATGTAAATCTGTATTAGCTCCGCAATAAGTCTATGGGCGTCAATTGAAGGCCTGTCCGGAAATAAAGCTCTTCAATATTCTTCAGAAACGAGCTTGTAAAGGTACCATTATTGATTAATAAAAATATCGACATCAGCAGCTCATTTTCTTGTAATATCGTTGGCGTCCTTGAAAGTCAGGTAGCACTGCCTTCGTGATAAACACAGGTCTTGTGCAGAATTGGCTGGAACACTATCAACTGTTTCAATGGGTCAGACAATCGTGCAGGCGAGTGTGTGTTTCGCGTTCTTTTTCATTGGTGCTATACGTAGAAGCCGTCTGTCCCTAGCTGAAAATCCGATTATTGTAAAGGGGATTATGTGCCAGTGGTTTTTTCCTTCTCCTGAAAGAAAGAGGAAGATGTGGATACAAAAAATCCGGTGGAAGATCTGGTAGTTACAAAGAAGACAGAGTTCGCAGCCTGCATTTTCCTGAAGATGCAGTTATTTGGAAAATCTGGGCAACTCTACCTTATGCTAATTCATTATTAACAGCTTGCAAATTATTTTATGGATTTCAACAAACATGGATATTGATACTGAAGGAAGGCGTATTCTTTTTTAGGTTCTATACTAGTAGTCCCTCGTAAAAAGTTGGATTTGGAAAGTGGTGCTGTTCCATGTTTATTACCAAATTTACCTAAGTGTTTGTCTCTCCTGATGTTCCACACACTCAGAAGTCCGAAGAAAAGTTCACTGAAAACGTGAAATATGTAAATTGATTCTCAGAAAACAAAGTTTACAATTTCGATGATATTAGAAAAATCAAGGCGGATTTAACCATTGGCTAATTACAACGCACAATGATCATTTACCCTGAACAATAATTTTGAAACTTACACACAGGGTGATTCAAAAGAAAGAAATGATTTGAGTTGTTTATTACAGACAAACTGTTACAGATAGAAACACATTGCGAATGTCGCTTGGTAAATTCAAAGTTTTATGTTCAAACACAGACTGTAACATACACTCAACATGAGCACTACGCGTTGCTCGAGAAACATCAAAACAGTAGTCCACTTTATTCCACACTCGAAACAACAGGTCCCTGTTTACTGAAACGACAGCTTCAATAATTACATTTCTCAGACCTATAATAGCAGCTGCCATACGTGGGACAAATACTGACTTATATGTACCCACAGAGAGAAAAATCGGAAGGGGTGGGGTCAGGTGATCTGAGAAGCGAAGAGCAATGAACGTCCACCTCTTCCAGTCCAACGCCGTGTATGTTGTTAAGATAAGGCCGCAGCTCAATGTGATAGTGAAGCGGGGCGCCGTTATTCATAGAAATGAAATCATTGGAATCTTCGTGAAATTGAGGAAACAAGAAATTTGCGTCATGACATTCCTGTCCAAGTTTCCTCCCCAAAAAAAAGGTCCATAAACTTTGTGAACAGACCCAGAATACGCCACACCGTCGTTTGAGGACGTTGAAGTTCTTGCCCTACCCACCTCGTGGATTTCCGAGGGCTCCGAGCGAACGCATCTCGGATGCGCTTTACATTTTCACCAGACGTGCATGACTGACCAGTGCTCTTATCATTGCAATACAAACAACTTCCAAATTGTTTTGTGCCAGTCGTAAATCTACTTGTGCAGAGGCAGCTTCTCGCTGAATCGATGGCGGAATACACGTATCACTTGAACAGTGCAACCGATTGGCTTTGCGAAAATTACAACACGCAAAATGATTTCTTTTATGATGTAGTCCCCATGTTACTACAAAGAACAGCGCAGCTGTATCAAAACTTTGAACCATCCTCTACCTAGTTACATGAGAATGTGTTTCCATATTTTGTAATTTGTAATGAACAACTGCAATATGTTTTTCTTTTTAAATCACCCTGTAGTGTATGATAATGTAAACATAGAAGCTAAAACGTTTCATCGGATTTTAGAATTACAACTTCTATCTAATACATATGCTAAATCGGAAAATTTATTAATCACTATTAAAAATATTGCGGGTTGAGAAATTAGCTTAAGAAAAATGTATGTAGAGTCCAGAACTACTAACTGAATGCATAGAAAAATGTAAAGATGATGACGATACAATATTAGGTCTTAAGTTCATAAATGAGCAGCTGAGGATTTCGTCAGTATTGTTTATCTCTGCTTACAATGCTTTCTTTTCATTCCCAGAAATAAATTTTTGCGAGAGTTGAAAATTACTATTATGCCACATTCACACCATTTGAAAAAGTTTAATTTCTCCGGTATTAACATTGGAATAAACGAATCTCTTAAAAAGTATTCGTAAACTATGCTTGAACACCTTGAACCATATGATAATTTGGTGTGCTGTCGACTGGATGCAATTTCTGTGAAACCAAAAATTACATACAAAGGTAAGAGACTGGTAGAGATGGCCAGTAATTTGATGGATATGAAGCAGCTTCTACTGTCCAGACATTCATAATTAAATAAATTTTGTCTAATAACAAGGATATAGTGGTATTAGCTCCTGCAAAAACTTAGATGGTGAATTTTTACTCTGACAGCAGTGATTATCCTAAGAATACATCACGAAATTTGTTGTAATGTTGTATATATCGTTACTGATAATAGTAACATCAATGTCACGCTATATAAAATATTATGCAGTGATACAACAACTCATGCTCACATTGCTAATCCATGTGACAGCAGTAAAATTTTTTTCTACTTTTTGATTTAGTGCTCTTACTCAAAAACCTTAGAAGTAAGTGAATGAGAAGAATAATACATTTGTTATCCATCTATGTCTGACGTAAACAACGTAAAACATTGTAGTTTTAAGCATACCTGACAAATATATGAAAACAAAAACTTAACATTGTAAAGCTTGCTCCTGGCCTTTCATACAGGGTTTGTTATCCAAATACTGTACAGGGTTATTACAAATGATTGAAGCGATTTCACAGCCCTACAATAAATTTATTATTTGAGATATTTTCACAATGCTTTGCACACACATACAAAAACTCAAAAAGTTTTTTTAGGCATTCACAAATGTTCGATATGTGCCCCTTTAGTGATTCGGCAGACATCAAGCCGATAATCAAGTTCCTCCCACACTCGGCGCAGCATGTCCCCATCAATGAGTTCGAAAGCATCGTTGATGCGAGCTCGCAGTTCTGGCACGTTTCTTGGTAGAGGAGGTTTAAACACTGAATCTTTCACATAACCCCACAGAAAGAAATCGCATGGGGTTAAGTCGGGAGAGCGTGGAGGCCATGACATTAATTGTTGATCATGATCTCCACCACGACCGATCCATCGGTTTTCCAATCTCCTGTTTAAGAAATGCTTCTGCTTTAGCCTTTTCCGTAAGATTTTCCAAACCGTCGGCTGTGGTACGTTTAGCTCCCTGCTTGCTTTATTCGTCGACTTCCGCGGCTACGCGTGAAACTTGCCCGCACGCGTTCAACCGTTTCTTCTCTCACTGCAGGCCGACCCGTTGATTTCCCCTTACAGAGGCATCCAGAAGCTTTAAACTGCGCATACCATCGCCGAATGGAGTTAGCAGTTGGTGGATCTTTGTTGAACTTGGTCCTGAAGTGTCGTTGCACTGTTATGACTGACTGATGTGAGTGCATTTCAAGCACGACATACGCTTCCTCGGCTCCTGTCGCCATTTTGTCTCACTGCGCTCTCGAGTGCTCTGGGGGCAGAAATCTGAAGTGCGGCTTCAGCCGAACAAAACTTTATGAGTTTTTCTACGTATCTGTAGTGTGTCGTGACCATATGTCAATGAATGGAGCTACAGTGAATTTATGAAATCGCTTCAATCATTTGTAATAGCCCTGTACTTGTTGTGCATCTGTCTGACGAGAACACAATAGTTAAGAGTATCAAAATTAGTAGGGATTTATGTTGATGGCATTAAAGAGTGATTAGAAGTCATAAGAAACTAGTAGGTGACAATCTTAAGGATCCTAAAAAAGAGGGTTCGTTTAAGGTAAATAAGCGCATCCCATTAGCATGAATCAAGAAAACCTCAAGTATTTGCTACTTGGTTTCAAAATTGGGATGTTATGATTGCAATAGTTTCTCCCAAGAACTGTGGGAAACTCAGCATAGAAACATTTTCAGCTTTATTACATACCATTGAGACATTAGTGAAGGTGCATGAATATCTGCTCAATTACTTAGGACTGCTTAGTGTAATGTTAGGGACATCGTGTACAGATTATTTAGAACAGATGTTTGTAAAAAATATAGAAGAATGAGTGATTATAATTACAGTGTTTGAGTTCAGGTTGAATGTCCCTAACAATATTCACGCTATTAATCCTTCCCCTTTGCAGAATGTAAATGTTGAACTATTCCTTCCTGAAGTTGTAGCAGAAGCAGCAGAAATGTATATAGACTGCTGTGATTTAGACTTTTATTATATTTATTGCTGGTTATGGTAGCTTTAAGGATTGTAATAGATTAACTTGTGTGACACTTGAAAACCTTTTATGTCCAGTACAGCTCTTATCTTTCGATTGCCAGCAGAAGTTAGATACCTTAGCAGTTTCAATCATGGATTTCTAAAATACCACTCACCATTCTTAATAGCTGAAGTTGAAATCTGTAGCTACCAAATACTTCAGGTTGTTGTTCCTCACAAATCTGGGACAATTCTTGTAAAACTTGATAACCGCAAGGGATTTAATTTTAGATATGTTGGAATTAAAGTACTCTCAAATATCCTGCGAATGCTGTAGATCTGTAATGGAAAATTCTGGCAATAGTATAGACATTTGGGTGAATGTGCTACTAAATAACTATTAGGATCAAAGCCAGTTCTTGTATCGAAGAAATAGCTCACAAAATCACAAAAGGCGTTCAGTATGAAGCAGCTGCAAAAAGACCTAGGGGAGCCCCCATATACAATACTGGCACTGTAGTGATGTAGGACAGTCGAAAACTTAAGCATTATGTTGTTCTATTTCAGTACTAGTATGGTAGGTAAAAGACTAACAACTCAAAACTGAGTGTTTCCAGAAAGATACTGCGTTTTTGACTTGTTCGTCTTGAACCTGACACCCCAGAGTCGTTTACTACTGTTCTATAAAGTGTATACCATATTTTGTCGTATGCATTTTTTGTTTTTAATGTATGTATCTATCTATGCAATATTAAACCGTATACTAGCACTAAAGCTGATTACGAAGTAATTTAATGTAATATACATAGATCTTATGTACGACAAAGAGAGCGCAATATAATGTCTGTCATTGCACGTTTATGTTGTTAATTTCGAATGTAAATCACTTAACAGTATTTTGAAATATTTTGAATGCAAAACCATGTAACTCGTGGTTAATTTTATGTCGAGAAAACAATGGCGCTTGTCGAATTTGACTAACGGCTGAGGACGATTCCGCCGCCTCACTGCTGACTCAAAGCGTGACGTCATCAAAGCCGTCTACGGACTTGACTTCAAGAAGACAGAGCAGGAAGCTACAGCGATGGGGAAGCCCCGGGAGACTGCGCGCGTTTTTGCAACGTGAAGCCCACTTTACACCGAAGCGAACACAAGCGAAAACGTGTTAGCAGAAACAATGCGCAGGGCATTCGCTAGTGCGCATCACTTGACTTTGAACACCAGGAACGAACATCAAAGCATAGTATTTGGTATTTTTTTTTTTTTTTGCACTAGCGATATCGCGGTAAAGTACTTAACTTATATTCCGTACAGCGCTTTATAGCCACAATGAAGAACAAAAAAGTACAATTTGGCGTAGGAAAGGAAGAATTTAGGCGTCTCAGTTTGTAAGTAAACGCGATAAGCTTAGCGGTAGCGCGCTTAACACTGGTATTTGCAGTTGCAGCTTTCCTTGGCATTAATCCAAAACGTTGCACACATGTCGGTTGACGCTATTCGCTGGCTTTTCATTACAACTGGGAAGGAAATTAAAAAGGAAGAATATTTAATGCAGACGACCAACAGGACCTGAACGCAGGCTGGCATTTACACTCTGGTTATTAGCAACTGGAGATATTTACGTCAGTGATTGTTTCGCATTTCAATAGTTGCTTTATATCAGACAGTTTGTGATGTCAGCAGTGACATATGCAAAGCGCTTCAAGGATGATATTAAAGAACTTTTAAGGAATATAAGGTCAATAAAATATGATTAATGAAACGTGGCATATACAAACCGGCCCGTCTGATTTGTTAGAGGGCAGATGCCTTAATGTCAGGTAAACTATTTTTTATATGAATGCGTGGTGTCTGTTCTTTCGAACATAACATAAGGACCAGACACCACACAGATTCCGCAGCTGTTATACATTATATGTAAACTGAAAGTGGAGAAGGAAAGAAAGGAAAGGGAGGAGATCACTGCTTTCTTCTGCAGCCGGACATTAGTCGGAATCAGGGGAGACGAATGAAAATGTGTGCCGGGTTCGAATCCTGGCCCTGTATATATTTTCACTCTCCGCTGATTTCACATAATGTCCTGCTGCAGCTGACAGGAGTGATCTCCTCCCTTTCCTTTCTTTCCTTCTCCACCTTCAATTTACATGTAAATTATTTTTATTTATCATTAAAAACCTGTACCATAACAGTGGTACAATTTCAAAGTAATTATACACACATAAAAGAAGTTTCGCATCACCTCGGTTCCGAGAGTTCCGGAACATGTACATAAAATTGGAACAGAGGTCAACATAAATACAATTTCCGTTCCTTTTATTGCTCATGAAAACCGCACATTGCAAGTTATAGCACCATATAGCGAGACCTTCAGAGGTGGTGTCCAGTACCACTAATACCCAGTAGTACATCCTCTTGCATTGATGCATGCCTGTATTTGTCGTGGCATACTATCCACAAGTTTATCAAGGCACTGTTGCTCCAGATTGTCCCACTCCTCAACGGTGATTCGGCGTAGATCCCTCAGAGTGGTTGGTGGGTCACGCCGTCCATAAACAACCCTTTTCAGTATATCCCAGGCATGTCTGGAGAACATGCTGGCCGCTCTAGTTGAGCAATGTCGTTATCCTGAAGGAAGTCATTCACAATACGTGCACGATGGGGGTGCGAATGGTCGTCCATGAAGACGAATGCGTCGCCAATATGCTGTCGATATGATTGCACCATCGGTCGGAGAATGGCATTCATGTACCGCACAGCCGTTCGGCGCCTTCCATGATCACCAGCGGCTTACGTTGGGCCCACATAATGCCACCCCAAAATATCAGGGAACCCCCTCCTGGTTGCATTCGCTGGACAGTGTGTCTAAAGCGTTCAGCCTGATCAGGTTGCCTCCAAACACATCTCCGACAATTGTCTGGCTGAAGGCATACATGAAACTCATCGTTGAAGAGAAAGGTTCTGAGCGGTTCACTCGACATGTTGTTGGGCCCATCTGTACCGCGCTGCATGATGTCGTGGTTGCAAACATGGACCTCGCCATGGACGTCGAGAGTGAAGTTGCGCATCATGCAGCTTATTGCGCACAGTTTGAGTCGTAACGCGACGTACTGTGGCTGCACGGAAACCATTATTCAACATATACTCATTGCTGTTAGGGTTCCTCCGAGCCCTAATCCATAGGTAGCGGTCATCCACTGCAGTGGTAATCCTTGGGGGGTCTGAACGAGGCATGTCATCTACAGTTCCTGTCTCTCTGTATCTCCTCCATGTCCGAGCAACATTACTTTGGTTCACTCTGTGACGCGTGGACATTTCCCTTGTTGAGAGGCCTTCCTGGCACAAAGTAAGAATGCGGACGCGATCTAACCACGGTATTGACCGTCTAGGCTTGGTTAAACTACAGAAAATACGCGCCGTGTACCTCCTTCCTGGTGAAATGACTGGAACTGATCGGCTGTCGGACCCCCTCCGTCTAATACGCGCTGCTCATGCGTGGTTGTTTACATCTTTTGGCGGGTTTTGTGACATGTCTGAACAGTCAAAGGGACTGTGTCTGTGATACAATATCCACAGGCATCGTCTATCTTCAGGAGTTCTGGGAACTGGGGTGATGCAAAACTTTTTATAAATGTGTGTATAAACCGTGAAAGTAAGCGACGAGAATGATCGGGTCTTACGTATATTCTTAATTTTGAAGAGCGTAATGCGAGGATGTGCTGAAAGATAATGCCTCAGAATTATTTACGTGAAACCTCTTAAAGCTTTTTAAATAAAACAAAAGTTATTAACATTCGACATCTTTATTCTTCATGTCTACATATTTGCAGTCCTCTGCCAACAGAGTTTAACTTTTTAATGTTCGGATAATAAGTTGCCGTCTCTTTAATCTAAGAATAGATGATCAATGCAGCTAGCCGCTATCTCTGTGTAATGTCTTGTCTGTATAGACGTGTATCAGTTGTTCTTTAAGATCTCTTCACCTTCACAGATAAGTCTATACAGTAAGGTAAGGCCCTCCCAGTTCTTGGCTGATCCGTGATAAGACAGGCGAAAAATTAGACTAATGGAGGATTATTAGTATTATCCCCATTTTCATTCGCTCTCTCTCTTTCTCTCCTTTATCTATGTATAGTTTTTAATATAAGATTTCATTACGTGATATAGTGATAAAAAGAATCAGCCAAATAGAATCTTTGGTGGAGTCCTTCGTCTTGGTAATCAGCGGCTGGCTTGCTGTAAGAGATCTTTACATTTATTATTACTGTTAAACACTGCAGTCAGTCGGGAGAATCAATCGTTTGGACAATTTGTTCCTTTTACGAAAGATTGCGATTTCCAGATGTGTACGATGCCTTTTTGGACGATTTAACACAGACTCAGTGATTGCAGGCTCTCTTCGACACAGCTGAAACTTCCCCACTAATTACAGGGCCAACGTGATCAACAAATGATTCAGAAAAAACTCATTCGTTCATTCAGTCCAGAACAAAAAAGTCACAAACCTTATTTATGGAGGAAATCGTGTATTAAATCCATCTCCATTACATTTCCAGATCTCCGGTGATTCCACGCCTCAATTATTTTCCTTTTACAATCTCTTTCTCTCCCAAACAAACCAGTAGCGCCACAAATGTTAATTGGCTCGCATTAGCGAGAAGAAAAGCAGAATATGTATCTCTCAGAAACACGTCAATCCCTCAACAGATACTCCAGAAGCTGTCCTAGTTACCCCTCTAACAACTATGGAGAATGCATATATGCATCTCTGTTATTTCAAAGAATAAATGCACTAGAAAATACTTTGGCGTCGACGAGCTGTCGCCGCATATATTACGAGAAAATCAGATCAGATAACTTTTCCAAAGTGAATAAATGTGGATGGTTTGATTGAAAATGATTAATTGGTGCGTGGTAGAGGGTATTTGCTGTGGGGACATTACAAGAGGGCTCCGAATTGTAGCGTGTAACATGGCGGCGTGTAACGCAACCATGTCGGTGTACGAAGGGTTCGACTACACGTGGAGCACCCTCTCCTTCAGCATGACAATACCAGATTACACGCGAGCGCTGATACACCTGCAACAGTCCGACGCCTTGGGTTCACTGTCATCGATCATTCTCCATATAGTCCCGACCTGGTTCCATCCGATTTTCGTCTGTTACTGAAACTTAAAGAACACCTTCGAGGACTTCTCTTTGATAGTGATGAAGCGGTGCAAGCAGGGGTGAGGTTGTGGCTCCGTCAACAAAGTCAAACATTCTATAGTGCCGGTAACAACAAACTAGAGCGTTGGGAGAAGAGTGTTTGTCGCCAGGGTGACTATGCTGAAAAGTAAATATGTACAGCGCTCCGGACGCGCTCCTGCCTAACGCTCTGAATGCAGCGGTTGCGTGGTCGTTGTGGGCGACGAGGGAGAGGAAAACGAAGGCTGCAGCCGGGCGCCCCCAATGCAGAGCAGTCGCCTTGTCAGACGCCAGGCAGTTTGTTGACAGTACTGCTTGCGTTAAATAAAATATATAAAATAAAAAAAAAGTGGAGAAGCCGCATCGTTCAATGCCGAATGGAAACTGCATGCCCTGCAAAGTGCTTAATATGCCATCGCACTATTAGGAGCTTCAGAAACACTTGTTGGAACGTCATTACAGTATCAGCCACAAACACAATGATACATTTGTGTTCTGATGAACGACAATGAATTCTGGCTGAACTGAAGGTGGCAATTAGGGTAAAAAACTGAATTAATGGTAAACAGACTAGTGATAAAATATTTCATAGTCGGCATCAATTATTTGAATTCAGTAAGCGTCTTAATGCAAGGGGAGAATCATTTGGCAATAGATGTGGTGGACAAGATTGATGCTATCAGACAAAAACTGATCCTGTTTAAAAATCGGGTTCATAACATGGAACATTTCCCTGAACTCAAGGGAGACATTTATGGAGCAGACGTGATTGGCTACGTTTCCGTAAGTGAAGCATTCCATCATAAGTTCTCATAGAAATTCCAAGACACTACACGACTGAAGACTGATTTCTCTTTATTTGTCAGCCGTTCTCGTTTTTGGCTGCTGATGTTTCTCATTACTTCCAACTTGACCTGAAAGGCGTACTTTGTAGTAACCATTTCAACGACATGTTAGATCAACCCAGGAATTTACAATACTTTGATGAAATGCCATGCCAAGAACAAAATTGTACACTGCACGGACGATCCACTAAAGTTTCTCCAGTGTTAGATTCAACACGTGCCGTGTGATCATTTTCTCTTATATTATGCAACTGACAAAGTCCCGCCAACTTTGGCGTTTAACAGACTTTAATTTGTCAAACCCTATGTGATTGACTATCACAGACCACAGTTCCAGATACATTACGCATTCTAAACTCGAAATGTGCATAAATTTATAAACATCACAACTCAATGTTAAATGTCGATATGTGAAGCTTTTCGTAGTTCCACTTACCTTTTAAGCACTGTCAAAATCAAATGGCTCTGAGCACTATGCGACTTAACTTCTGAGGTCATCAGTCGCCTAGAACTTAGAACTAATTAAACCTAACTAACCTAAGGACATCACACACATCCATGCCCGAGGCAGGATTCGAACCTGCGACCGTAGCGGTCACGCAGTTCCAGACTGAAGCGCCTAGAACCGCACGGCCACACTGGCCGGCCGAAGCACTGTCAAATGTATTTATTTAAGTAATAAAAGTTATACACTACTGGCCATTAAAATTGCTTCACCACGAAGATGACGTGCTACAGACGCGAAATTTAACAGACAGGAAGAAGATGCTGTGATGTGCAAATGATTAGCTTTTCAGAGCATTCACACAATGTTGGCGCCGGGGGCGACACCTACAACGTGCTAACATGAGGAACGTTTCCAACCGATTTCTCATACACAAACAGCAGTTGACCGGCGTTGCCTGGTGAAACGTTGTTGTGATGCCTCTTGTAAGGAGGAGAAATGTGTACCAATACGTTTCCGACTTTGATAAAGGTCGGATTGTAGTCCATCGCGATTGCGGTTTATCAAATCGCGACATTGCTGCTCGCGTTGGTTATGATCCACTGACTGTTAGCAGAATATGGAATCTGTGGATTCAGGAGGGTAATACGAAACGCCGTACTAGATCCCAACGGCCTCGTATCACTAACAGTCGAGATGACAGTCATCTTATCCGCATGGCAGTAACGGATCGTGCAGCCACGTCTCGATCTCTGAGTCAACAGATGGGGACGTTTGCAAGACAACAACCATATGCACTAACAGTTCGACGACGTTTGCAGCAGCATGGACTATCAGCATCACAGACAGGAGCGCCTGCGATGGTATACTCAACGACGAACCTGTGTTCACGAATGGCAAAACGTCATTTTTTCGGATGAATCCAGGTTCTGTTTACAGCATCATGATGGTCGCATCCGTGTTTGGCGACATCGCGGTGAACGCACATTGGAAGTGTGTATTCGACATCGCCATACTAGTATATCACCCGGCGTGATGGTATGGGGTGCCATTGGTTACACGTCTCGGTCACCTCTTGTTCGCATTGACGATACTTTGAACAGTGGACGTTACATTTCGGATGAGTTACGACCCGTGGCTCTACCCTTCATTCGATCCCTGCGAATCCTTACATTTCAGCACGACCACATGCTGCAGGTCCTGTACGGGCCTTTCTGAATACAGAAAATGTTCGACTGCTACCCTAGCCAGCACATTCTCCAGATATCTCACCAACTGACAACGTCTGGTCAATGGTGGCCGAGCAACCGGTTCGTCACAATACGTCAGTCACTACTCTTGATGAACCGTGGTATCGTGTTGAAGCTGCATGGGCAGCTGTACATGTACACGCCATCCAAGCTCCGTTTGACTCAATGCCCAGGCTATCAAGGCCGTTATTACGGCCAGAGGTGGTTGTTATGGGTACTGATTTCTCAGGATCTATGCACCCAAATTGCGTGAAAATGTAATCACATGTTAGTTCTAGTATAATATATTTGTCCAATGAATAGCCGTTTATCATCTGCATTTCTTCTTGGTGTAGCAATTTTATTGGCCAGTAGTGTAGTTTCGGTAGAAAAACAAAAAGTTGTAAATAAACATTAGTGATAAAATCCTGCTTATAGAAGTATACTGCGATATTTGCCTCTTAGAAATAGTCGCATTGTGTTGCATACGCGTGGTCCTAAATGTCCCGCGTGTGCTGCCTTCGGCCTACAGCCTTCTCGGGATAGCGCAGTGTTTGGGTAAGCAGGAACACTCAGCAGACTCCGCTGCACTCCCTTTGAGCTCTCAAATATTGGCCAGACCTGCCCTAAACCAAGTTTGGGGCCTAATTAAACAGACTGCAATAAAAATTAACACTCCTGTTTTTAAAGTGGCAAATTATTTACAATACTTAACTAATGTTCAAATAACTGTACGCCCCGGTATATCCACGTTTTTTACTGAACCAAAAAAATAATTACTCACGGGGTGTTTGATTCTGCTTATTTCTAACAATCTTTTTTTATGTTTCACTTGGTGTCCGCCATTGGGTATCGAAATTCAAGATCCAAGTCAGTTCTTCATTTTGGTTTTCATTGTTACTGTCATCCAAAGTATACTTTCATTTCTGTAAGTTGTGGCGGAAAAAAACCATATTCTTAAGAATCCTTTCAATTATAATAGCTGTTAATAAAGGCTGTTGGCTAAAAAATGTCAGTCTGCTGTATGTTTAAAGAGTGTTACCTTCGCAAGGTCCAAGACATTGTACCCAGGCTCGAATTTCATTAGCTAAAAATATTCCCTCATCCACTGAAATAGGCCTTAGAACCTAGGTCAATTTTACAGACTGAAAAAGTAGTTACTATTAAAGTTTATTACTGAAGTAGTTACCATTAAAGTTTATTACTGACGGCAAGTGATTACTACCACTAGATGGAGAGCATATGCAACAAATACAAGAGAAAAGTTGGCCTTGTGTGTTGCTGGTAAACTAAATAAACTTTCAGACTGAAGTTTTTACTGTGTGTGAAACTGAACGTTAACAAAAAATTCGTACTAACAATTTTGACTCAGGACAATGAGACGCGATCTTATAATCCGTAGACCAATGGTATACAAACAGCCGGTCTGTGTGGCCGACGGTTCTAGGCGCTTCAGTCCGGAATCGCGCGACCGCTACGGTCGCAGGTTCGAATCCTGCCTCGGGCATGGATGTGTGTGATGTCCATAGGTTAGTTAGGTTTGAAGTAGTTCTAAGTTCTAGGGACCGATGACCTCAGATGTTAAGTCCCATAGTGCTCAGAGCCATTTTTTGGTATGCAGATTTGCTTGTGCTGTTGCCTACAAACTGGGCGTGTGTGTGTAATTAGTTCACATAAACTGTTTCAAAAACATTCATCTTATTTAACAAATGTAATTACAACAAAATTTGTACGGAGGCATTTGCAGAATTTAATTTCAGACGTGATGTTTGGCTCAAATTTTGTGTAGAGAAGCGCAAAATTGACTCCAAATTGTCGTTCATCAATCGGTTCCTACTTTTTCATTTGTTCTTGTTCATTATGGAAAAAGTTTGTTCACATATGAAAGTTGACCAAAAGATGCTACCGCATTTTCATTCATGATTTACCAATAACTTGAAATTATTTCTATCGAAATATAACTCAAAAGAACTAAGTTCTACTACGGTCCGCCCTATCCTTTTCGGGAGGAAATGAAAGACGATTAAAAATATTAAAAGAACAAACGGTGAGAGGCGGATCGCCATGAAATCAATGGCGAGCCGCATGAACAAATACATCCTGGCTTCTCGGTATTGTGCATCTGCTCTTCATCAAGGAAAGCAGAAACGTGAAACTCTTCTTTTTCGAGAGTAAGAAAAACTTTTAAAAACTTCTTTCTAAGAGTGGTGATTTTATAGTGTGTAAAGAGCAACATGCGACTGCAAAATTAAATAATTTCTTTAACCAGAACTTTTGTGCTGTAACATGGGTCGCTATGATAATAACGCGGTTGAAATTCGGGCAAAGTTTTTCTTTGTATTTCATGCAATGTAGCAGTCTACTGTACTCCACTGTCAGATAATACCAATAATCTTGGAAACTGATTTCGGTTTTCTTGCTAACGGAGTTTTAGGCATAACTGGTTAGGAGCCAGGGAAACGTGTTGTTTTTCATTCTTGGTTCAATGGACTTGTCCGGGGGTAAAACGTGTTCCCAACTATACATGCATGGCGAAGTACGCGTTTTGATTGCAAGTTTTTGTCTCTTCCGCTGCCAAATTTCGGGCTTCTCACTGCATATTAGACGATGACGTATAATATCCTCTACGTTGCAGTGACTTCACAGGCGATGGATTTGTAATCATCTCGCAAACGGCTCTTTTGTGGACCCATGATCATTGCAGCGCTTTTGCTGTTGCCATCGCATACTTTTAACCGTGTCAGTTCTATTACTTATGATACACCCTTATAATGCCTATATACAGTCATAAAAAATGAAGTCTCGCTTACGCCGTTTGTGATGAACACGTAAATTCTATTCTGCCATCTAGGTGTAGTTAAAACCCAACACACACTCCACTACGGGGTGAAAGATTTATTCTCTGTTCTCTGTATTTTGATGCTATCTTGCTGTCGCTGAGATGAGGAAGCAGAACAGCATTCACCTCTCGAAGCGTAAGAACCCGCCTGATAGCCACACACGTGTTGGCTGTACACAGAATGTGCAGTTGTTACGAAATGGGCCTACCGATCTCAATTCCATCCCTCCGAGACTACCGCTGTACGTGCCACACCACACGAGCTGGCTAGCACTCCTCCTGGTCTATGTCGGGAACAGCGATGCATCTCATTGAGTATTGGAATTCGAGACCTCCAAGTTACGGGAGTAGTGTTAGACCCAATGAGAGGTCTATACAAAAAGTTCCGGCACATTCGTAATTTCGCACCAATGGTGCTCTATTGAGTAGAACGTTGTGACCCACAGTTTGCGAATTTCGAGATGGCAGAGTTAAAGGAGCAACGCGTCTGCATTAAATTTTGCGTGAAACTCACGAAAACCTTTACAAAGACACACCAAATGATGCAGGAAGCCTACGGTATGAGTGCTTAAGCCTTACTTGGTGTTACGAATGGTTCACACGGTTTAAAAATGGCCAGAGGGAAGTTAAAAGTTCTCGTTTGGGACGCCCTTCGACGTCTACTGGCGACGCTCATGTAAGGAACATCAACGAAATTGTGCACGCCAATCGAAGACTGTCTGTCCGAGAGATTGCAGAAGAATTTAACATTTCAGTTGGATCATATTATGAAATCCAGACACAGCAGCTTGGAACGCATCGTGTTGCCGCCAAGTTCGTCCCCTAGCTCTTAAGTCAAGACCAGAAAGACCTTTGCCTCTCAATCTGTGAAGAGCTTTTGGATCGCGCAAATGAGAACGAGATCTTCCTTAAGAGAATCAAAACTGGTGATGCAACGTGGGACTACGGTTATGATGAGATCTTCACTCTGCAGCGGAGTGTGCGCTGATATGAAACTTCCTTGCAGATTAAAACTGTGTGCCAGACTGAGACTCGAACTCGAGACCTTTGCCTTTCGGGGGCAAGCGCTCTACCAACTGAGCTACCCAAGCACGACTCACGTCCCGTCCTCACAGCTTTACTTCCGCCTGTAACTCGTCTCCTACCACTCAGCTGCAGAGTGAAAATCTCATTCTGGAAACATCCCCCAGGCTGTGGCTAAGCCATGTCTCCGCAATATCCTTTCTTTCAGGAGTGCTAGCTCTGCAGGGTTCGCAGGAGAGCTTCTGTAAAGTTTGGAAGGTAGAAGACGAGGTACGGCGGAAGTAAAGCTGTGAGGACGGGGCGTGAGTCGTGCTTGGGTAGCTCAGTTGGTAGAGCACTTGCCCGCAAAAGGCAAAGGTCCCGAGTTCGAGTCTCGGTCCGGCACACAGCTTTAATCGGTACGGTTATGATGTTGAGACGAAGGTTCAGTCTCAATGGATCGGGAAAGGTTCTCCATGACCAAAAAAACTAGTCAGGTCAGGTCAAATGTCAAAGCCACGCTGACAGTTTTCTTTGACTTTGAAGGATTAGTTCATAATGAATTCGTGTCACAGGGACAAACTGTTAATCGATGGTACTATCGGGACGTGTTGCAACGCCTGCGAGGAAATGTGAGAAGGAAACGGCCTGAAATGTGGCGAGATAATTCATGGCTCTTACATCACTATAACGCACCCGCACATCCATCCCTGTTGGTGCGTGACTGTTGCACGAAATCACTGTGCTGCCTCGTCCTCCATACTCTCCAGACATGGCCCCTGTCGGCTTTTTTTATTTCAAAAGTTGGAAACCCCGTGGAAAGGACGAAGATTGGCAATTATGGACGCGATAAGAGAAAATTCGCAGACGCGCTTCGCGCGATCCAGCAAGAGGCGCACCAGGACTGCTTCCGGAAATGGAAACGGCGTTGGTAGCGGTGTATCAATAGTGGAGGAGAGTATTTTGAAGGAGAGTATGCATAATAAGTAAAAGGTAGGCGTAGAAAAATTTTATGGACAAAGTTCCGGAATTTTTTTGAATAGACTTCGTACATCACCTCTCAGTCCAGGGAATGGAAATATTGTTGTTTCTTTCTAGATTCCTCAGTTGCCTCATCTTCCGAAAGTGGGTTGTTATTCTTTGCAAATTCTCTAAAGAAAGGACACCGACTCAGTTGTATCATTCAGCGTGCTGTACTTCTCTATCAAAATTTAGTCACAAATGAATGAGAAAAATGCAACTTCTTAGGATGTAGGCATTTAATTTCGTCTCCCATTGTCCTTGTGCCATCGTGTTCCAGTCTTCACGAATGAGTTCGAAGTGTGCATTTCTCAGTTTCTAGCGTGTAAAAACCAGTAGCGCCTAGTGGCTGCATTTATCGATTTAAATCAGAATTTTAATCACGTTCTTCATGGTGATAGAGTGACTCCCTAAGTACCGCGATCAACGGACGATATGATAAGATAGAAATTTGCTAATTACTGTTATTCTCAGATGAATGAGTACGTTATCAAAAACTCTAGCAGTTTTTCGCGATCTTTCGCAGATAAAAGATCGTAAATTGATCATAAATCTGAGACATATGCTAAATCTTCAAACTTTAAACCTTTGGGCAGATGAGCAAACAAGGACGGTTGTGAGGTTAGAACAAATTACTCTCCCACTGCTGTAGTTCAGACAAATTTCTTTATAAAAAATTTAAGTTTTGCATGCAACGAAGAATTATTGCCGTTGTCGTCGTTCTTATCAACATAAACTCTTCTGATAAATATAAGTTGTAAATATTGAGACGCCTTTTTCTCGCTGCACTATATGTAATCTCCAGTCTCGTTTTGCCTTTTGTAAGGCATCTCCATTTTAATTCTACTTATGGTATTTTTAGATTTGAATCATTCAACAAAAAGTCATATTAAAAACGAAACCGTTTGTTATTCCAGAAAAAGTACTCTGAATAAGACTTTAAAAAGGCGAAATGCATCTGGATATTAGATATATAGGAGTAAGAAAAAAGCGATTGAATATATATAACGAATATGTATAGACTGAGGTGACAAAAATCATGGAATAGTGATATGCACATATACAGATTCCGGTTGTATCACGTACACAAGGTATGAAGGGGCAGTGCATTGGCGAAGCAGTCAGTTGTTCTCAGGTGACTCGTGTCAAAAGGTTTCCGGCGCCATTATGGCCGCACCACGGCAATTAACAGACACTGAACGCGGAATGATAGTTGGAGCTAGACGCATGGAGCATTCCATTTCAGAAATCGTTAGGTAATTCTATATTTCAAGATCCACAGTGTCAACACTGTGTCTAGATTACCAAATTTTGCTTTTCCTCACACCACTGACAACACAGTGGTCGATAGCCTTGACTTAACGACCGAGAGCACCGACGTTTGCGTGCAGACCCCACGAAGCCACTGATCCAAGTTGTCAACAAGACACTGAGCAAGTTGGTGGTGGCTCCATAATGGAGTGGGCTGTGTTTACATGGACTGGTCCAACTGAACCGATCATTGACTGGCAATGGTTATGTTCGGCTACTTGGAGATCGTTTGCAGCCCTTCTTGGACTTCATGTTCCCAAATAGCGAAGGAATTTTTGTGGATGGCAATGCGCCATGCTATCGGACCATCGGCCCACAACTGTTCGCGATAAGTTTGAAGAACATTCTGGAAAATTCGAGCGAATGATTTGACCACCCAGATCGCCCGATACGAATCCCATCGAACATTTATGGGATATAATAATTAGCAACTTGACTAGAACAAGGGATCGCTTGGTAGGACATGTTCTGAGGCATCAAGCGATCACCAGTTTAGTATTGGAGGGCAGCGTGGAGGGTAAAAATCGTAGAGGGAGACCAAGAGATGAATACACTAAGCAGATTCACAAGGATGTAGGTAGCAGTAGGTACTGGGAGATGAAGAAGCTTGCGCAGAATAGTGTAGCATGGAGAGCTCCATCAAACCAGTCTCAGGACTGAAGACCACAACAACAACAACAATCGAGAAGTCGGTTCGTGCACGAAATCCAAGAGGGGCAAACATGAGGTGACTCATATGAATGGTACATATGTCGCTCTGTCAATTTTCTACCTGCAGCTAGAAAGTTAAATTTAAACTACGACACAATCGGAAACGAGGATGAATTTCTCTGACCCACGCCCAGATGTCATCACAATCGTCTTACTCCACCTGTTAGGTGTAGGGTACCTGATAAAATCAGGTTTACCTCTGAGCTAGGTAACATCACTGCATGTGAGATAGCACTGCCCTCCAAGCAAATGCCTGCGTACCAGCTGCCGTTGTTGACTGTGAGCAATTCGCCATTTGACCTCACATCTAACTGGGTTAATGCCGCTAACTGACCTGCCAGTGGGAAAGGAAGCATGCTGTTGCTCAGACTCTGACAACAGTATTGCAGCAAGCAGAACAATAACAAGAAAATAACAAAGTAAATATTGTTTTTCTTGCAAATTAAGATTTTTATGGGTCAGTAAGTGAGTTTAGTTTTCCGTTTTTTTAAAACTGAACACTAACCCCGCGTTGACTGCCACATCACTAGGACAGACGGAAGCTCACTGCCATTTGAACGAGGAAGCGGACATGACATAAAGGTTATGTTGTTGTACGAACCATCTGACATTCTCCGGTTTCGAAAAACAAGGAAGCTCTTGCGTAATGATGATCGGTCATGATTTGTACTTACCTGTCGTAAAATACCAATCAAAAATAATCTCTCTTGGCCTCAGAAAAATAAAGTAAGACAAGACATCGTATCGTGCTGGTCCACTTTCGGAACACAATTCAGCAGCGATTCTGCATGGCATGGATTCGACAGATGCTTGGTAGCTTTCCGGAAGTATGTGGAACGCGATGTCTACACACAGGTCTCTCGGTTTCCGTAAATTAAGAGTTTGCTGGCGCGGAACTGGCGCACGGTAGCGTCCCAGTCGTGTTCCATCCGGTTCAGATCAGATGAATTTGGTGAATAACACGCGAACGTGAGTACATTATCATGCTCCTGAAACCACTGCAGCACGATTCCGATATTTTTAAGTGGACCGTTATCCTGCCAGACGACTGTAAGCGTGAAGGGAATCAGGTGGTCAACAATAATGCTCACATAGTCCACAGGTCCCATAGTGCCTTCTATTCTTACCACAGGTCTCAGATGAATGTCCCTCATAGAAGTCTCAGATGAATGTCCCTCATAGAATATACTGCCCCCAACAACCTATGTGTTTGGCATGGATCTTGTTTCGAGCACTCATTCGCGAACATGATCATCGGCATAGTGCAACAAACGCGTCATACGACCAGGTGACACGTTTCCATTAACCCACGGTCCAATCTCGATGACTCCACTTCTTTTGCAATCTTAACTGACATTGTCGTTGGGTCAACGTCGGCACACGTAACAGTCGACTGCTGCGGAGCCCCATTTTTAAAAGTGTGCGCAAAACGGTGTGTTTCGAAACCCTTGTCCCTGCAACAGTATTGTATTCTGTCGCCAGATCTGCTACAGATCGCCGCTTATCCTATTTTACGGAGCTGTCATGCAACCTCCACGTACTGCTGCGAGGCGTGGAGTCTTGTGGTTTGACTGTCATTCTGCTTCTTGTCAAAGCTGTTGACATCAATAGATTTACCCATTTGTGGCACGTGCCACTATAATGGCATCCCATCCTTTTTTTGCTCCTCTTGTATACTTTCTCTACCGCTTCACGTGCCTGCAACGCCACCAGACTGTATACGGCCTCGCGGTGGGCAATGTTTCTACCCGTAAGTAAATACATAAAATTGCAACCAGTCACTTTTTTGAACAGTTATTTATTATTCCATGAACTGATTTTCGAACCTTTTCAGGTTCGCCTTCAGATGGTTTTCTGGAATTTACACCACTATTTCTAACGCAATGCTGAGTGCTGGCTTGCGACAGTGTGGGCGGCTTTTTTCTGTTAAGTGTCCATCTGTCTGCTTCCACTTTGATGGCCAAGTCACACACTTTTACACAATCTGTATGCATTTACACAGTGATAGCGAAACCTGGTCAGCATCCAGCTTGTGCTATACAACTGTTGCTTGTTACAAGCCACCCACACTGTCGCAAGCCAGCACCCAGCACTATGCTAGAAATAGTGCTGAAAACCATCTGAAGATGTACCTGAGAAGGTTAGAAAACCGGTTCATGGAATAACAAATAACTATTCAAAAAAGTTGCGGGTTGTAGTTTCATATATTTACATTCAATTAATGGGTTCTAAAATATGTGTACTGAATAAATTTCGTATGTTTCTACTTGTGCTGTCGCCGAGTGTGCAAACGAAACAGTAAACAGCTCCCCAAGTGGGCTGTTTCAAAAAATAGTGCTCACGTTATGTGATGTTACCCGAGTTTGCATTGATAGACTAAACCTGGTTTCCATAATTTAATAAAATGAGCATTAGCTCAGGAATAAATAAAGCAATGGCACCCAAGAGCTGCTCGAAATTTTGACATCTTTTAGTAGAATTTTTCTCTTGGATAATTCCCGCAATTGTTTAAAATTGATCCTTAAATCTGCAATGTGTTCATATTTATGTTGAAGCTTTTTTTTCAGTAATAAATTAGGGAAAGAAAAGATAAGGAATACTCTCAACTATGTTAATCTGTCCGTTTGATGACCTCTGCTTTTGTTTCCAACATCAATATGTTAAGAAAACAACTATCAAAAAATTGTTACGTGATGCAAAAACTACATATAGGGGAAGACATTCGTCCTGTCCAGTAGTTAATCGCCCCGCAGCAAGTCTGTCGAAACGTTGGCAGTTTAGTGACTTTAGAGTTTTATAACGACGCGGTATAACACCCAAAATTATTTTATTCGTAATAAACTGCGCAACAAAAGTAAATAACCACTTTCTCGAAACCACATAATTACGTCTTGTTGCGACGCATAACTTTCTCATTTGGCTCAAAGGTGCATACAACCTTCCTCTGTAATATGAAGATGGCATCTGTTCTTTCGGACATGTCCGAAAAAACAGATGCCATTGGTGACCGTGCAGCTCTCTAGAATGAAATTACAATTAAATCAATTCCATTAGCTGCCGACAGGCGTTGATATACATCAACGGAGACAGTTGGGAATGTGTGCCCCGACCGGGACTCGAACCCGGGATCTCCTTCTTACATGGCAGACGCTCTGTCCATCTGAGCCACCGAGGGCACCGAGGATAGTGCGACTGCAGGGATTTATCGCCGGCACGCTCACCGTGAGACCCACATTCTCTGCTTACAGTCCACACACCACATTCGTAGTGCTCCTGCCATTATACCCACTACTCGCGGCAGACAATCCACCGAGTCCCGTAAGAGTTCAGGCAATTCGTGTGCATCCGCACTGAAGAAGGTCATCAGCCAGTTAGCCTTAAACGATATAGAGATGGCATCCGTTCTTTCGGACATGTCCGGAAGAACAGATGCCGTTGGTGACCGTGCAGCTCTCTAGAATGAAATTACAATTAAATCAATACCATTAGCTGCTGACAGGCGTTGATACATATCAACAGGGACAGTTGAAAATGTGTGTCCCGACCTGGACTCGAACCTTGGATCTCTTGCTTACATGGCATTTGTATAATGGGAGGGGCACTACGAATGTAGTGTGTGGACTATAAGCTGAGAATGTGGGTCTCACGGGGAGCGTGCCAGCGACAAGTCCGTGGAGTCACACTATCCTCTGAGACCTCGGTGCCTCGGTGGCAGTGGTGAAGCAGGTGATCCCGGGTTCGAGTCCCGGTCGGCGCATACATTTTCAACTGTCCCCGTTGATGTATATCAACACCCGTCAGCAGCTAATGGTATTGATTTAACTGCAATTTCCTCTGTAATGGTGCAAACGCGTGGAGAGCTGCGACGCCAGCTCGGGCTCGACGACGTTTCAAACAGGAAGGTGTCGACAAATGGGGAACAAAGGCCACAGCACAGAGTTTCTGTAATGTGAGTTAATGACGTCACATTGGCACCAAATTTCACCACAATTCTGCCCAACTCCACCGTGGACGCGTCACACGATAGGAAGGTCGTCACAGTCCCACTTTTCACCCCTTCTTTTGACGTCTCTGGGATGGAGTTCAGAACCACGATGTCCAGCGCTGTAATCACCCGATTTTCTTACGAGCGGCCGAAACGCACCGCCGCTCAGAATCGGTACGAAAAGGCCGCATGGGACGGCATAAAGGGCGTCACTCAAACCTCTCCTTTCCTTAGGACGTTGATTTCCACACATTTCGCGGTCGGAAACTACAGTTCGGAGTGCGATGAGCAACAGGACGGCGTCTTGACACCCCCGGACACCCCAGCCCTTCTCTTAAGACGCTGTGGGGCTGCACTCCCATTAAACGTGGTCACACCTCCTCAGAGCACAGAGCGACTGCATTTTTGCTCTTGTGTGCAGGCTGTAGCCACTAGGGACACTTAAAAACCATTCAACGAAACCTCAACGTGATCCGGAGCTGCAATCAGCAGAGACAACCTGTAAAGTAGTCCGAGGCTCCAGCAGGCAGGCGACTGGGATTGCAGGGATCTCAGAGGGTTATCTACTTGCAGGCGTCTCAACCTACATTTTTAAAATTATCAGTAAAGTTGGCTGGTCTTAGAGGGAACATTTACCATTTTATTCTCGCATGTGTCAATACCGCACCCCTCTGTGATCACGCCACAGGAGGACGTGAAACGAGAGGGCTAGAAAAGCATAAACTTCGGATCACGTACAAATTTCGTCGAATGCTTTTGAGCACCTATAATGTGAGTTAAGAGCTTGAAGCCAAGCTTTATCCACTGATATATGTCTGTCTTCTGTGTGTCTCCTAGTTTTCGCTCAGTCGTTTCTGAAACCCTTAGTATCTATGAATAATTCTGTGTATTAAAAGATTCTAAGAAATAGTATTTTTTCTTTGTTTATCACTTTATTTAAGCGTTTTATTTGCGACCATTAAATTAAAATTTTATTACAACGTTTAGAAATTGACCGTAGATGTTCTTGACCGGGACAACTGCAGTCACTGCAGAGCCTGACAAGCTGGTGTCTGCGAGTGTCAGCCAGTTAGCTCTTGTGACCAACTTGTATCTCACTACCCTTCCAGTAGGGGCACTGGTCGCTTGACGCGGTCTAACCTCTCTAATAATAGGTGTAGTGGGATACCTCAGGTGTCGTTTGTTTCGCCCATGGGCTCCCACAGGATGAGTGGCTCGTGGTAACGTATTCGTGTTCCTCGAGGCGGAGAGTCATTGTGGAGGCTGGCCATCTGGCCTCACCTATTCAACCTGTGAGTGCACAGGTGGCCGCTCCTTCAGCAGCGTGCAAGCAGGCACACAGCGAGAGGGGTTTGTTAGTTACCAGGCTCTCCAATGTTTGGTACCTTAAGGATTCCCGAAGGAAAACAGCTTTCCGGGCCATAAAATGAACCAGTGTGCACTCAGTATGTCTACTGGGGGGGGGGGGGGGGGGGGTTCATCCGAGATGTGGAGGCGTTGCCTGTGTATACCGACCACGCAGTATGCAGTCGTCTGCAAGTTGTGTTTCATGTCGACACATATGACACCTGTTACTTGGGTTCTATCCTCAGTTCATACAGACGGCTGGCGGAGGTGATGAAGGCTGCTGGCCTCACTGGGTGCAAGCAAAGCTCGGAATTTGCATCATTGTTCCCAAAGTTGATCGAGGTCCTTCGGATTGGAGCAGAGTGGAGGGCCTCAACCAAAGGCTTCATCAACTCTGTGAGAGACTTGGCTGCAGATTTCTGGAGCTCCAATATCGGGTGGACTCCCCTTGACAGGGCAAAGTTGAATGGCTCTGAGCACTATGGGACTTAACATTAGAGGTCATCAGTCCCCTAGACTTAGAACTACTTAAACCTAACTAACCTAAGGACGTCACACAAATCCACGCCCGAGGCAGGATTCGAACCTGCGACCGTAGCAGCAGCGCGGTTCCGGACTGAAGCGCCTAGAACCGCTCGGCCACAGCGGCCGGCTTTATAGGTCACGGGTTGCACTATACAGAGGAAGCAACTGGACTGTACATGGGGATTTTTTGGGGTAGGCAGTAGCTTGAGGTACTCTGATCAACTCTCGTCAGTCGACATGCAGGTAGCAAAAACAGACCGCGTTCAGAGTAAACACACTTCGACTGCCAAAATTGTAACAGTAAATTGTCGAAGTACTCGTTACAGTGTTCCTAAACTTACTGCCCTTAAAGAATGTTCTCGCGCTCAGATTATTCTCGGGACCGAGAGCTGAGGTAGAAAGCTCTGAAATATTTAACAAGCCGTGGAACGTACATAGGAAACACAGATTAGACGCTACAGAAGAGGGAGTGTTCACTGCACTCGACAAAAATATTGTCTCTGTTGAGGTCGAATTGGAATGTGACTGTGAGCTTATCTGGACTCGTGTAACAGGTCTAGGTGAAAGCAAGTTAATTGTTGGATGTTTCTACCGGCCATCCGATTCCGCTGCAGCAGTTTTCGATTCATTCAAAGAAAGTTTACACTGAATAGTAGATCATGCAGTATAATTCGGAGGCGACTTTAACCTACCAAGTATAGAATGGGACGTCTATGGATTCACTGCAGGCAGTATGGACCGACAGTCTTGTGAAGCACTTTTGAACACGTTTTCCAAAAATTGACTTAAGCAGTCAGTTCGAGAGCCCATACGCAATGGAAATATTTTAGATCTTTTAACTACAAACGGGGCCGACCTTACCGAAGCTATCAGAATAGAGGCAGGGATGAGTGATCATGATGTTATGATAGAAATGAGTTACTAAAGTTAATAAATAATTCAAGAAGGCAAGGACAGTAATTTTACAGGAAAGAGCAGATAAGCAGTTCCTAGCATATGTTAGACAATGAAATGAGATCTTTTAGTTGCAGTATGATGGACGTAGAGGAATTATGGGCAAACTAAAATCAGATAGTTAATTGCACTTTGGAGAAAGCCGAGTATATGGATTAACGCTGGAAAACACCCACCGCGAACTAATAACAAATATCGGAAAATGCTGAGGAACCAAAAACTATTGCACTCTCGTTTCAAAAGAGAACCCGCAAATGACGACAGGCAAAATTTAGCAGAGATTCGTGCATCTCTACACAGATCGATGTGCGAAGCATACAACAACTATCACCGTCGTACCTTAGCAAAAGATTTTGCCGAGAACCCGAGAAAAACCATGCACTACGTAAAATCACTAAGCGGGTCTGACTTCTGTCCAGCTGAGCAGTCTGGTGTGTCAATAGAAGGTAGCAAAAGAAAACTAGAGTTTTAAATTTCACATTTAAGAAATCGTTCACACAGGAGGACTGTACAAGCATACCGTCGTTTGACTATCAAAAATAGTTCAAATGGCTCTGAGCACTATGGGACTTAACATCTGTGGTCATCAGTCCCCTAGACGAGTATGGAGGCAACCTGGTCGGGCTGAACGCCTTAGACACGCTATCCAGCGAGTGCAGCAAAGTGGACGTTCCCTGCTGTTTGGGGGTGGTATTATGCGGGGCCGACGTACGCCGCTGGTGGTCATGAAAGGCGCCTTAACGGCTGTGCGATACATGAATGCCATCCTCCAACCGATAGTGCAACCATATCAGCAGCATATTGGCGAGGCATTCATCTGCATGGACGACAATTCGCGCCCCCATCGTGCATATCTTGTGAATGACTTCCTTCAGGATAACGTCATCGCTCAACTAGAGTGGCCAGCATGTTTTCCAGACATCAACGCTATCGAATATGCCTGGGATAGATTGAAAAGGGCTGTCTATGGGTGACGTGACCATCAACCACTCTGAGGGATCCACGCCGAATCGCCGTTGAGGAGTGGGACAATCTGGACCAACAGTTCCTTGATGAACTTGTGGATAGTATGCCACGACGAATACAGGCAATCATCAATGTAAGAGGACGTGCTTCTGGGTATTAGAGGTACCGGTGTGAACACCAATCTGGACCACCACCTCTGAAGGTCTCGCTGTATGGTGGTACAACGTGCAATATGTGACTTTGATGAGCAATAAAAAGAGCGCAAGTGATGTTTATGTTGCTCTCTATTCCAGTTTTCTGTACAGGTTCCGGAACTCTCGAAACCGAGGTGATGCAAAATTTTTTTTGATGTGTGTAGATGCCGGAGGTCGTAGCCTGCGCATAGTGGCAAAACAGGACAGTCTTTAATGTTGGCTAGAGTACAAGAGTGTCTGAACACACAGTGTAGCTCCTAACGATGGGCCTCCGCAGCTGGCGATCCACGCATGTGCCAATGTTAACAGCACGACATCGGCATCTACGACTGAAATGGGCACTTGACTATAGGCACTGGACGTTGGCGCAGAGGCAGAGTGTTGCACGGTCTGATGAAATATAGTACCTTCTTCATCATGCCTATGGGAGGGTGCGAATCCGTCTTCTTCCAGGGAACAGCTACTTGACACCTGTATTGCGAGACGGTGACAAGCTGGCGGCGGCTCCATTCTGCTCAGGGGAACATTCACGTGGGCATCCATGCGTCCCATGGAGCACCATGACAGCCAAGGAGCATTATATACTGGTTGCAGACCACGTACACGTCTTCATCACGATCATGTTTCCCGCCGGCAGTGACCTTTTTCACCAAGATAATGCGCCACGTCACAAGGCCAGGAGTGTGGTAGAGTGGTTCGAGGAACAATGGACGTGCTGGCCCCCCAGCATGCCAGATCTGAACCCGATCGAGCAGATCTACGATGTGATTGAAAGTGCCTTCAGAGCCCATCTCCCACCTCCCCGAAATTTACGGAAATTAGGCGACTTATGTGTGCAGATGTGGTGCCAACTCTCTCCAGCGAGCTACGAAGGCATCATTGCTTCCATGATACGATGCGCCGCATCTGTATCCGTGCCAGAAGTGGACATACCGGCTGTTAAGTGGTCGTAATGTTCTGGCTGATCAGTGTATAAAATGTCATGTATTTTACGACTAAACGTCTGGCAGATGCCATGGCACAAAGAACCATACAATGCAAATACATTCTTGTATGTCAGATATAAAAGCACAACCATTTTACATCCACCTTTTCAGTAAAACAACACATGACAATACAGAATACATACCGTCCACAAAGCAACGTAATACGAGAACTTCGTTAACTATTCCACGTTTTAATATTGTATGTACCTTCATGGCCATGTAGTGTCTTAATGAATTTTACATTTCATAGATAATGGCGTGTTTTTACCATTGTCAATAAACTACAGTAGTCCTCATTTTCCCATTACCTTAAGCTTAGCACCTTAGATATACCACCTGTCTTGCCCAGTATGGCGTTCATTACTGACATTTGCAGTCAGCATGAATCTAGATTAGGGTGTCCATTCGTCCCGTTTTTCCTGGGACAGTCCAGTTTTTTACCAAAATGTCCCGCTGTCCCGAAAGTTTTTTTGGGGTCGCTCAAATGTCCTGTTTTTTTATGATTCCACTTGGCCAGAGTATTTTACGCTACTGGTTTTGACTTGCTATTAACTGCTCAATTATTTACGCTAGGAAGCGTGCGATGACTTTCAGCATACCCCAAACATGTACCGAACTGTCAACAGTCGCAAGTAATTTTAAACGCACTATAGGTTACGAATAACAACGAAGATTCTTCTCTTCTAAATCGATCCACTGAATCCGTCCTTTCGGTCCAGAGATACTCTACACCACTAATACTTGATATCTGGCTTTCATCACGTCACTGTTAATGTTTTGCACTGTGCAATCACTTTTTCATTATGCCAAAACGAAAGTGTAATTTTAACAACAATATAAAAAGCGAGTTTCCTTTTATCACTGGTAGTGGAGAAACTGTAGAATGTACGTTGTGCAGATCAAAATTTGCTATTGATCATGGTGTAAGGTCTGACATTGTGAATCACATTAAGACTAAGAAACATCGCATGAGTGATCAAACGAAAAGAGCAAACAAATGCGTGAGTTACTACTATGTAAATTTAAAATCAGTAGCAGAAATGGGTAGGCAGTTGGCAGCACAAGAAGCTACGTTTGCATACCACATCGCAATGCATAACCATAGCTTTAAGTCATTGGACTGTACTACAGCAGTTGTTAAAAAACTTTTCAATCCCAAATTCACATGTGGACACACAAAATGTAATGCAATCATTTCAAATATTGCACCGTATGCAGCTCAGCAGGTTTTATATGAACTGAAAAGTGCTCGGTTCATATCTGTAATGATTGATACATCGAATCATCTGGATTTGAAGTTGGTTCCTCTCCTTATCAGGTATTTTCACCCTGAAAATGGCATCACGGTGAAAGTGCTCGAATTGCTTAATTTAGCTGGAGAAACTTCAGATTTACTTCAGAATTATGTGCTGGAGGTTTTAAAGAAATATGATCTTGAGGGAAAGGTGACTGTAATTTCTGCAGACAACACTAACACCAATTTTGGTGGCAAGCAGAGGAAAGGAAAAAAACAATTTGTTCTATAAACTGCAACAGAACACAGTGAATAATATAGTAGGTGTTGGCTGTCCCGCACATGTGGTGCACAATTCCTTACAAAACTGGTTCAGATTGCCTACCCATCTACTGCCAATTAATTGTAAACAAAATCTACCAGTATTTCCACATATATACAGTAAGGGTTGAATCTCTGAAGTAATTCTGTAAGTTTACTGAAACTGTATACAAAACTGTACTTGCCCACAGCAAGACAAGGTGGCTATCTCAGCTACCAGCATTGGAAAGAATTGTAGAGGTATTTCCTGCTTTGAAATCATATTTCATTTCCCGTGATAAGTGTCCTGTTATCCTTAAACAATTCTTTGATAACCTGGTGTCTATTGTTCTTCTACATTTTCTTGCTAGCCAGCTAAAACCTTTCTCCACAACAATTAAAATGTATTGAGAAACAAGAAATCACAATAGTGGAAGTTTATCAAGAAATAATCAAATAATTGGGCAAATTGCAATGTAGAAAATCTGAAAGATTTCCCACATCCTTTGTACATGAGACTCTAAGAAAGCTGGAAACGAGGGTGTAATTACTGTAGAACAATTTCATATTTATGCTGACATCTTCTATGACTCTTGCATTGAGTGTATTAAAGAATGGTGTTTATCATTTCTCACGCCTTTTAAAGCATTTGACTAGGTTAATACTGAAAAGGAGCAGCTACAGTAAAGGATATTCAGGACTGTTGTGTTTTTGTTAAAAGTATTGTACCAAATTTTCCTGTTGATGAAGACGAACTGTTTGATGAATTTTCATGTGCACAGAACTTCATAAAAAGTGAAAAAGGAGACAAAGAAAGTGTTAGTGCAACGTGGTCTAAAATATTTGATTATTTCAAAAGTAAAAACATTAACATGAAAAACATGATTCATTTGGTGGAGTTTTGTTTGGCAATTCGTGGGTCAAATGCTGCTGTGGAACGTGTGTTTTCGTTAGTGAACTCTTTGTGGTCAGATGAAAAAACCAGAATGAAAGTTGAAACAGTGAGGGCCTTCCTCATTGTCAAAACACACTTTAATGGTGTATCGTGTACTGACTTTTACGATACAATTTTAAATGAATATGCACTTCTTGATAAAGCACATAAAAGTGAAAAGTACGGTGATAGTGTGGCAGAATAATTGTAAAAAGTTATTTGGGGTCACCTGAGTGCACGTTTTAAAGGAATATTTATGTCCCGTTTTTTTCTTCATTGTCCCAAGTTTTTCTCTAATTTATTTTAAATGTCCCGTTTTTCAATTAAAATGAAATGGACACCCTAATCTAGATTCATGAGTTTTTGTCCGACCTATCACATAACGGTAACATTAGTTAAAAGTGCTGCATTTATCTGCTTGCTTTATGATGTGTTCTCGTAACGTGATATAGTATTTTATGCCTCACACAGATGGTGTATGAGACAAAGGTTGACATGACCCATAGTGGCTCACATAATTTATTTTTATTAATGCTGACTACTATTGCGTTTTCAGCACAAAGTTTTGGTTAATTTTTGATCTAGACTTTCCATGACTACACTGCGAAACATGTATGTATTTTGCCAGTAGTGTGTCTAACGTTGATGTATACACTGATTGCGTCTGTAACCACTTGGCTATTTTGCAATATTATAATAAACAATCAACAGCGAATATAATGTCATTAGAAAAAGACTGCTGGGAACGTTGATTATTCTTTGTGTTTGGCTGTCAAAAAATGGTTCAAATGGCTCTTAGCACTATGGGACTCAACTGCCGTGGTCATCAGTCCCCTAGAACTTAGAACTACTTAAACCTAACTAACCTAAGGACATCACACACATCCATGCCCGAGGCAGGACTCGAACCTGCGACCGTAGCAGTCGCACGGTTCCGGACTGCGCGCCTAGAACCGCGAGACCACCGCGGCCGGCTGATTGGCTGTCACTTCAATAAATATCGTCTAACTGAAAATTGCGGAAACACTACTAAAGAGGGCATAAAATTACACGTATATAAAGTGAGGTGTTTCAAAATGGTTACAGAGGTTTGTTGTTACAAGCTATTCAGAAATCAACAGATGATATAAATACAGACTAATTATTTTACTGCTCTCAAAACGGATGCTTCTAGCCAGAGAAACGTAAAACTGTTTCCATTAGTAGCACAACGTTTTACAGCCAAAACTGGCATTCAAAATAAGTTCATAGATTTTTGTAAAATAGTGATGAGTGTGTTGATGGCCCGTTTCACGCAATATAAATATCAAAGGAAAAGTATAAACTGTCTGTTCATGATGTATCTGGGATAAATTCTGATAACAGAAATGCTGATATTGAAGTCATCCATTTTTATTTACAAATATGAAAGATTTGGTTCCAGATTTTATTAAGGGAAATTACATGCACACATAGTGCATAATGGCATGAGACATGCAATGAGTTTGTTATCATATGACACAGAGACGTAATTTCGAAAATATATGCTCATTTTTCCGACTCTGCTGTAAAAGAGGAGAAGTGAAGAAAATTATAGAATCAGTGGATGGAATCTTCCACTTAATGGATCACCATGTGGGAAACAATGCCTCTCTTTTACGGTGCATCGGTACGTTATTATTAATATGGAAAACCATCAGAAGCAGCCCTATAAAGTTTCGAGGGAACTGCCAGGTGTCTGTAACTAGCTGGTACGATTTTCGGCGCAAAGTCTTTTGGCTATCTTTAGGTGAATACTGACGAGCTATACACTAGGCTCTCCTGTATAAGAGGCCACTGGCATATGCACGGTGTGCTTAGTTGGCGTTGCTCTGGGCACCCTCCATGTTCATGCTCGCCTCTTCACTATCAGAGCGATTGTCTTCGCACGGTATGATCGCAGGTCGGTGCCGATTACGATGAGCACGAATTTTTTCTGTAATCAGGCCCCATGCAGAATGTAACAGGACACCGCCGTCTCGATTCACGTATGATTCACACAGTTGTTTTTCCACTGATGATTGAGCTCCAAAAGTTTAACGAATGGGCCGCAATTTTTTTTTCTTTATATTTCAACGAATGACCACTGGAAATAACAGTGTTCAGCGATAGCGGACTTATTTACTTGGAGATGGCGAGTATGCCGTTGCTGTTCTGTACAGTGATCCTGAACAGTGCACTTTGCACGTCGTTTGCCCTTTATAAAGATTCACGCGGAATCCTGTCAACATCTGCTTTGCGCAACCCTAAGCCGTCTTTAACGCATCCCAAAAGCGCTGATATTTTGAAAGGAGGTCGAAACTTTCACTTTTGTCTTATTAATATTCTGCCTATTTTAGCTGAAACATTTGCAATATATGGTACACAAGCAAACGCTTTGAAGGCCTCATCCTTTTCCTTGTTCTTTTGTTTGTATGTCTAGCGCTCTCTGTACTTGTTGAGGCGAATATCCGTTGTTCGTGAACTCAAGTCATGTCCCATTCAATTATGCACTATGTGTGCATGACAATTCCCATTCATAAAATCTGGCACCGAATTTTTCATATTTGTAAATAAAAAATGGCTAACTTCAAAACTAGCATTTATGTTGTCAATATTTATCCAAGATACCTTTCTGTTGTCAATATTTATCCAAAATACATTACGAAAACATAATTTTTGTTTTTCCACTGACTTTTGAATTGCTTGAAACAAGCCACCAGCGGAGTTATCACTGGTTTCGTAAAAATCTGTGAACTTATTTTGAATTCCATTTTTGGCTGTAAAATGCTGTACCACTAATGGAGACAGTTTTATGTTTCTCCGTTTAGAAGCATTAGTTTGAGAGCAGTAAAATAAATTGATTGTATTTACATCATTTTCTCCTCTTAACTAGAGCTTGCATTTTGGTTCTAGCCAGATGAGTAGGACCCACTTGAAGCGTACTTGAACTGAAATAAATAATTTTATTCTGTTTCAGAATACTGTTTCACAATACTGTTGTATGACAACTTAAATTTTACAGTGCGATATGTTAAGGATAGTGCAGCTGCAAAAAATTTTATTGATCACTGAAATGTGAACTTTTACATGTGCATGCCTTTCGCAGGCAACTGGTCTCTCTCTCTACCAACTGAGCTATCCAAAGACTACAAATGCATGCATTAATATAGTCCATAAATTTCTAATTATCGATTAGTAATAGAGATGTGTAAGATAAAATTTACCCAAGCTTCTATATTTACGTAGTGATACAGTCAACTTTGTGCAATCAGATGAATCTTACTGAAATAAACTATATTTTGTGTTATGAAAACCAGAACCGTGTTTTCCGTTAACTGTCATGAACAGTTTTAGTTTAAGGAGATTCCGTCTACAGAACACCGAATCGTTGATTTATAATATCTTCGGAAACACGAGGGAAGTCGAACCTGATGAGAAATGGGAGAGGCTTCCGGTGCAGCTTTTCCTTTCATAGCTGTAAATATCCATCATTGGCGTTCGTCACTTTTGGCTGAATCTTCCGGTTGCCTAAGCTGAAATTCTCCCTCAGGCTTTGTTACTGTGGTCGCTACATAGCAAGAAATCGAGAGGCCAAAACTAAGTCTATCATCATCATCATCAGAAGCAGCATAGTATACAAACCACCCTAGGTCAACTCCTGAGTATCACCTGCCTTCCTCTTGCCAAGTGCATGGCACCGCAATTTGTCGAGAAAATAACGGCTCGACGCCTCTCGAACATGTTGACTAAGCGCAGCCGTTCCTTCTAAATCTCACCAAGATGTCTGTCGCCCCATGCTCAGACAGTTGTCTGCTAAGTGCAGACGACCCAAGCGGATTAGGCCGCTAGCCTGCATGTCAATTTAGTTTTCTGCTGCCACAACAGGCTTTTGAACATTCCTGCCAACTGCTTTATGTTTTCTCCTGATATCGCTGTCTTTATGGCTTCTCCCAAAACTGTGTAAACTGGTTTATAAATACTGAAGCACCAGTCCAAAATTTATCAAACTTCGTGGAAATACCATATGATGGGTATTAAGCGGTTAAACCTTCATTACATGCGGAATTGATGTCCGTTACCAATATTAAGAGTACAAATTCAGCTTTGTCTTCGTTGTTGTATCTTGAGTAATTTCTTGCTATGCGAGACTTGTATGAAAGTATTATGTTTTCCCCATTGCATTCCAGACACGTTATATGGGTGGCCAATCAGGGATTCATACCGCCTCTGACTCTTGCGATTACTCAATATCCAGGAAATGTTATAGTTTTCTTTAAACTGATGCTAAATTGATACGCCTGTCTGTTGGGTTTGCGTCACATCCTTGCTGGACACACTGCTAATGAGACGGAATACAGAGCTCGTGATATTCCTGCTGCGATAACACAAAAAAAGCTCAGCGGTATTTACGTAACATGGAACGCTGCTTCCTGTGTGTTGCGACGAATTTCAACACAGCATATAGTCCACCCTGGTCAAGGGCGCCCATACCTGGGGCAGGAGGATGCCACCCCGCAACCTCCCCTTCCAGATCTCAGGGTACGAAAAAAGTCCAGTGTAGTCAGGCACTTTTCTTTCAAGGAAATCATTTAGAAGTCGGTATTACGCAGGTTTTTAGCTGGGTCGTAATTGGAGTTTTTTTATGGTTACTTACAAGCCGCCATTCATCTTGCAAAATATTACAAATACTCCATACCTCCTGGTCTAGACTCTCCCCCCACCCTCCTCCTACAAACTAACGTGTGCACGCCCTTAGGCCTTGTGGTGTAGAGGTAAATTACGTGCATGGAAACCAAAATGTCGTCGCATCGAATGCGTGTCGGACCACGCACATTTAACTTGCCTCTCACCTCTCACTGATGCAAACATTCGGAAAGTGCAACACGTGATTTGGACTCCACGTTAAACTTTAAGATTTGTTCCCACATAATAAGTCAGGTCTTACCTGAAATGTGTAATGCATCACTAACTCAAGGCATTTTTCCAGGCAGACTGAAAAATCCCATTGTCAATTAGCTATTCAAGAAAAGTGATAGGAGAAAAGTCAATAACTACCGACCTGTTTCACTGCTGACATCATTTTCCAAAATTTTTGAGAAAGTTGTGTATTCTAGAATAGTACCTCATCTGAGCAACAATAATTCTGGCCAAAAGCATGGAGAAAGTTGTACTTAGTAATTCAACCAATGTGATCTGGAGACACTATTCTGACTGGGAAGATATACACCAAATCACGAATGGGGTTCCCCAAGGCTCAGTCTTAGGGCCACTATTGTTCCTCATATGAGTACATGACATTCTACTTAACAAACAGCAAGCAGATTAGTTCTTTTTGCAGATGACGCTAGTATTTTAATTAATCCAAACAGAAACAGAAAAAATGGCAAACAATGTTCTTAAAAGTATCATTGACTTCTGCGAATGGTCTCACTCTCAATTTTAAAATGACACAACGTCTTCAGTGTGAAGAAATAATAAATAGGTTGGAATCTTCAAAATTGCAACTTCCTTGCAGATTAAAACTGTGTGCCGGATCGAGATTGAAACTCATGGCCTTTGCCTTTCGCAGGCAAGTACTCTACCAACTTAGCTACCCAAGCACGAATCACGACCCGTCCTCACAGTTGTACTTCCAACAGTACCACGTCTCCTACCTTCCAAACTTCACTGAAGCTCTCCTGCGAAACTTGCAGAACTAGCACTCCTGGAAGAAAGGATACTGCGGAAACATGGCTTCGCTATAGCCTGGGGGATGTTTCCAGAATGAAACTTTCACTGTGCAGATTAAAATTGAGTTCGAGTCTCGGTCCGGCACATAGTTTTAATCTGCCAGGGAGTGTCGTATCAGCGCACACTCCGCTGCAGAGTGAAAATTTCATTCTGGAAACATCCCCCAGGCTGCGGCAAAGCCATGTTTCCGTAATATTCTTTCTTCCAGGAGTGCTACTTCTGGAAGTTTCGCAGGAGAGCTTGTGTGAAGTTTGAAAGGTAGGAGACGAGGTACTGGCGGAAGTAAAGATGTGAAGACGGGTGCTGAGTCGTGCTTGGGTAGCTCAGATGGTAGAGCTTGCCGGCGACAGGCAAAGGCCCCGAGTTCGAGTCTCAGTCTGGCACGCAATTTTAATCTGCCAGGAAGTTTCATATCAGCGGACACTTCGCTGCAGAATAAAAATTTCATTCTGGAAACATCAGATTCTGAGGTATCCATGTTGATGTGAATTTAAACGGGAAAAAGCACGTTTTCGAACTCCTAAAACGAGTTAGTTCAGTCACATTTGCGCTTAGAATCATTGCAAATCTTGGGGGGAGGCAAATCATTAAGTTGACATATTCTGCATATTTTCATTCAGTAATGTCATATGGATTAATGTTCTGCGATAACTCATCTTTAAGAAAGAAAGAGTTCATTTCTCAGTAACGTGCTGTAAGAATACACTGAAGCACCAAAGAAACTGGTATAGCCATGCGTATTCAAATACAGAGATATGTAAATAGGCAGAATGCGGCGCTACGGTCGACAACGCCTGTACAAGACAGCAAGTGTTTGGCGCAGTTGTTATTTCGGTTATTGCAGCTACAATGGCAGGTTATCAAGATTTAAGTGAAATTGTACGTGGTGTTACAGTCGGCGCGCGAGTGATGGGCCATAGAATCTCCGAGGTAGCGATGAAATGGGGATTTTCCCGAACGAGCATTTCACGAGTGTTCCGTGAATATCAGGAATTCGGAAAAACATCAAATCTCCGACATCGCTGCGGGCGAAAAAAGATCCTCCAAGAACGGGACCAACGACGACTGAAGAGAATCGTTCAACGTGACAGAAGTGCAACACTTCTGCAAATTGCTGCCGATTTCAGTGCTCGACCATCAAGTGTCACTGTACGAACTATTCAACGAAACATCATCGATATGGGCTTTCGGAGCCGAAGACCCATTCGTGTATCCTTGATGACTGCACGACACAAAGTTTTACGCCTCGCCTGGGCCCGTCAACACCGACATTCGACTGTTGACGACTGGAAACATGTTGCCTGGTCGGACGATCTCGTTCCAAATTATATCGAGCAGATGGACGTGCACGGGTATGGAGACAACCTAATGTATCCATGGACTTCACATGTCAGCAGCGGACTGTTCAAGCTGCTGGAAGCTCCGTAATGGTGCGGAACGTGTGCAGTTGGAGTGATATAGGCCCCCTGATACGTCTAGATACGACTCTGATGGGTGACACGTACGTAAGCGTCTTGTCTGGTCATCTGCATCGATTCATGTCCATTGTGCATTCCGACGGACTTGGGCAATTCCCGCAGGACAATGCCACACCCCACACGTCCAGAATTGCTACAGAGTGGCTCCAGCAACACTCTTCTGAGTTTAAACATTTCCGCTGGCCACCAAACTCCCCAGACACGAACATTATTGAGCATATCTGGGATGCCTTGCAACGTGCTGCTCAGAAGAGACCTCCAGCCCCTCGTACTCTTAAGGATTTATGGACAGCCCTGTAGGGCTCATGGTGTCAGTTCCCTCCAGCACTACTTCAGACATTAGTCGAGTCCATGCCACGTCGTGTTGCGGCACTTCTGCGTGCTCGCGGGGGCGCTACACGATATTAGGCAGGTGCACCAGTTTCTTTTTGGCTCTTCAGTGTAATATGTGGTGCTCTCCGACGATCATCTGGTAGCCATCTGTTTACAGAGCTGGCCATTATGACTACAGTATATTTGTTCCCCCACGAAGTTTGTGGTGACCAATCCACTGCAGTTCAAAGGGTACAGTGATGTCCATAATAACAATACCAGAAGGAAAAATGACATTCATTACTACAATGTCTTTAGCACAAAAAGGGATGCACAATGCTGTAACTAAAATTTTTCATCACTTACGCAGTGATATAAAATGTCTGGCAGGCAGCAAAGTAAAATTGGAAAAAAACTGTGAATGTTTCTCATGAATAAAATCTTAGAAATGTTCAGCATGTAGCCATATTTACAAATTAATTTGCAATGTGAATGTAAAATGACTCGTTGTACATCATTATGGTTTATCGTGCAAGATGTTCCATGGAACATGATATTGATGAATTAACTAACTAACTAACTCTGCGGTAGGATTACTAGGGTACGTTAGGAAGACCCAAGTCATGAAAGTGGCATTCAGCTGAAAGACACGCACCATCCCGTTGAGCCACACGAAATTACTAGTATTGTCATCATTACTATTGTTAACACCGCTTAGTATATATCGCGGTCACCCACAGAATCATTGAGGTGTATAGCGTTTTTTCATTTCTCGATTTTCGCACGAGTTCTTCGGGATTCTTTGTAGTCTCCAATAAATTAATCGCCCTGTATTGCAATCATTGTGGTTGCTGTCGACAATTATGTCTTGCCTGCAGTCCAGTACAATGGTAAAACTGTGTATCCGCACAGTTACTGGCTACAGAGTACCATCGAAACTATGGTGTTTTTAACTACTTCGTGATGAATGTTAATTCTCCGTCTTAACGCAAGTTGCTGAAAGATGTAAACGCGCCCATGTGCGAGGTGAACCCAGACTCCACAGAGCACCGACAAAATTTCTGGGGTTGTTCGGGGATATTTTCTGGGTATTTATTGCGAGCTGCCAGTGGTCGCCGATGGCTCCTCACATAGTATGAAACATCCCCTTACAAAAATTTATGAATTACTGTGCAGGTAAACCTCTTACGTCATTTGATTTTCAAACCGCTGAGCAAAACTGAACGTACTCAGCCATGTTTCTCCTTACTTATTCTGATCATCATTAAACTGACACACAATATTTTTAGCGCAACGCAATCAGACTTTCAATAATCCCTACAAAAGAATGGCCCTGACTAACAATAACCTATACCTTTCATGAATCACTTACCTCACAAAAATCTTCGTTACTCGAATTATTGCAATACAGCGAGCGCCACTACTGCCAACAAGGATTCCAACTACTGAAGGCACTAACTACTGATAGGCATAGTTAGCAAATGAAAGATTTTGTAGAGAACAAACTATTTACCTCAATAGTGTTCAAACGTCATAATATATATATCAGTTCATGACATCCAGTCTTACAAATTTCGTTTTTCTGACGGACACACGTCCACATCGTCCGCTCTCAAAACTCTGCCATCTCTCTCCCCACATCCACCACTGCTGGCGGCTCACCTCCACTGCACAACGCTACTCGCTGTTCACGTCCAACTGCCCAACACTACAATAGGAAATATTCCAACAATGTCAACTAGCCACAGATTGCATACAGCACAGTCAGTGATTTTCATACAGAGCTCTATGTGGCGTAACCAACATAAAAACCTAAACAGCCTACTTACAATAGTAATAATGTATGAGAGGCGTTCAGTAACTACTGCAACACTTTTTTCCTTCGCCAAGTTTCGGCTGAAAAAATGCGGGATTTGTTGTGGACATCGTGGGATAGCCTATTCCCGCTTCAGGCCCTATAGCTTCACGAAGTTCGAATAGGTGGCGGCGCTGAACCTAGTTTTGAAGATGGCGTCTATAACGGACGTGCGTGCCAAGCAGAGAGCTGTATTTGAGTTTCTTCTGGCGGGAAACCAGAGCATCACAGATACTGATAGGCGCTTGCAGAATGTCTACGGAGACCTGGCAGTGAACGACAACGTGGTGAGTGGTAGGACGAGGCATCTGCCATCATCGCGAGTTCGCACAAACCACGCGCCAGCCGGCCGCACGCAGCTCTGACTCCTGCGATGTTGGAACGTTCGGATGTTCTCATTCGAGGTGATCGACGGATCACAATCAAACTGGACGTCACTATTGGTAGTGCTGACACACTCGTCCATTAGTTGGGGTACCCGAAGGTATGTGCCAGATGGGTTCCTCGCCGCCGAATATAAGATCATAAAGATCAGGGAAGGACCATCTGTGCGGAATTGCTTGAGGTGGTCAGTACGTGGATGTTGGCGATGTTATTGGTGCAGCAAGATGTTGGCTTTGACGTCGACCAGTAGAGTGCTACCACGTGGCTTACAGACCATCCCAGGAAGGTTGCGTAAGGCTGTCGCACTGAATGGAGATTATATTAATAAATAGGGCTTTTTAGCCAGAACAATGAAGAATGATATGGTGGACTGGGATCCTGAATAAAACCATCCTGCTTTCAGAAACAAGTTTGTTGCATTACTTATTGAACGCTCGTTGCTACGATATAAACGATTTGTCATCTCAATTATTTTTGTTTATACGCAAATAACTTCACAACAGCGCGAAAGCCGGTAATGCACCAAACATGCAACACAAAACATGAAGTAATGCCTTAACCTTAGATGCAAAATTATTGTCATGTGTTTGCTGTCGCTGCGTGAACAACACGGCAAAACTTCATTCTTCTGTTCTTCATTACATTCAGTGAAGTCATTCGAGGAGGGCATATCGCCCAACCGTTCAGGCTCATCCACACACCTGGGTATCCCTGTTAACGGCCTCCACAAGAAGCCACCGACTAGCGCTTCTGTGCAGAGCACAGAGCTTTCGTACGGAGCTGTGCGGCGCGGCGCTACTGCAAAGAGAAGCATCGCTTTGATCTGCCGCTGTTGTCGTTTTGATCTGCCGCTGTTGCCACCGCCGTGTTTCGGTTCCGTCATGGAATCTCATGAGCAGGATCCGTCTATTTCATTTCTTTGTTGAATAATAAAATCAAAAGAATGTAATTTTAAAATAAATCATGGGTGCCACCATTTCCCGAGAGAATAATAGTTAACGGAATAGTAAAAAGCAGCCGACTGTGTGGCGGCTACAAATGGTAAATATGTACGTGTCATAAAAGTCAATTGACTGTGGGTCGCTTTATACAGCAATGAAATTTTTTTCTCCTTGATGTTGCCGGCCATGTGTGATTCCCACCACAGACTCACGTTAACTGACTTTGGAGCAAACAGAAGATCGCCAGATCGATCTGTGTTAAAGAATTCATTGCTTCAAAAGAAGTTAATATACAACGAAATTAAATTTCCTCAAAGCAGGCAGTTCTATACTGCTCAGTCACATTAATATGACCAACTGTCCAAACCTGAATATCCACCTTATGCAGCGCAGATCGCTGCGAGACGTGCAGGAAGAGAGTCAGTGCAGCAGTGGTGACCGTGCAGCTCTCTAGAATGAAATTACAATTAAATCAATACCATTAGTTACTTAACAGGCGTTGATATACATCAACAGTTGAAAATGTGTGCCCCGACCGGGACTCGAACCCGGGATCTCCTGCTTACATGGCATGGGTATAACGGCAGGGGAACTAAGAATGTAGGGTCATATTGTTAAGACTAATCGGCTGATGACCTTCTTCAGTGCGGATGCACACGAACTGCCTGAACTCTTACGGGACTCGGTGGATTGTCTGCCGCGAAAATGGGTATAACGGCAGGGGCACTACGAATGTAGTGTGTGGACATTAAGTTGGGAATATGGGTCTCACAGGGAGCGTGCAAGGGATAAGTCCTTGCAGTCGCACTATCCTCTGTGCCCCCGGTGGCTCAAATGGATAGAGCGTCTTCCATGTAAGCAGGAGGTGCCGGGTTGGAGTCCCGGTCGGGGCACACATTTTCAACTGTCCCCGTTGATGTATATCAAAGCCTGTCAGCAGCTAAAGGTACTGATTTAATTGTAATTTCATTCGAGAGTCAGTGAGGTTCTGAAGTATCGACAGGGATATGGAACATGCTGACTCCACTGCCCTGGCCGGCCGATGTGGCCGTGCGGTTCTAGGCGCTTCAGTCTGGAACCGCATGACCGCTGCGGTCGCAGGTTCGAATCCTGCCTCGAGCATGGATGTGTGTGATGTCCTAAGGTTAGTTAGGTTTAAGTAGTTCTAAGTTCCAGTGGACTGATGACCACAGATGTTAAGTCCCATAGTGCTCAGAGCCATTTGAACCATTTTTCCACTGCTCTGGCCAGATGAGCTAGGTTTCTCAGTTGAAAATCCATGATGCAAACAGCCCGATCGAGGTGGTCATACAGGTTTTCGATGGGGTTTAAATCGGATGATCGTCGAACCACGCACATACACTGCGAGCTGTGTGACACGTAGCGTTGTCCTGCTGGTAGAAGCCATCGCAACAAGGGGAAAAAAAACTATGTAGGGGTGGGCGTGGTGCCTTCCAGAATGCCACAAAAACATTCCCCATACAATAACGCATACAGGGTGTTTGCCTCCAGACGTTTCACGCCATACACAGCAATGGCCATCTGTCTAGTGGAGCATAAAACGTGATTCATCTGGAAATGCCACCTGTCGCCACTCATTGGACGTCCAGTTGCGGTATTGGCGTGTAAATTGCAGCCTTCATCGCCGATGAACAGCAGTCAGCATGGGTGCGTGAACCAGGCACCTGCTGCAGAGACCTATACATACCTACGTTCGCTGAACGGTCATTGAGGAAAACTGTCGGTAGCCACTTTGTTCATTGGGCTGCCAGTTGCTTAACAATTGAACGTGTATTCGAGAAAACACATCTCCACAACTGTCGTTCACCCCTGTCATTTATGGCCCGTGGTGTACCACAGTTGCGCCATTTTACCAAGCACGGCGTACTTCAGCCACGGCACCAAGCGAACAGTTTAAAACTTAAGCGTTTCGGAAATGCATCCACCCTTGGTCTGAAAGTCAATGATCGTGCCCATTTGGGCGTCAGATAAATCACTCCGTTTCCGCATAATGATAACGACTGCAGTGTTTTCCACATCCCCTGACACGATTTACATACCTTTCACTGCAAGTGCTTCCAACTGACGTCTCTGAGTCATTATTGCATGTTGATGTCGAACACAGGCGGTGGTCATGCTGATGTGGCTGGACCGTGTGGTATCTAAACTGCACTGAAAATATCTGTAGATCAGTGAAAATATCGACAGTGTATGCTGTGTATCGTTTTTTGCAAAAAAAAAAAAAAAAAAAAAAAAAAAAAATTTCTCCATTCACTCATAGAAAAATGAAATGAAGTAATAATATGACACTGTTTGATACTTCAACAACTTGCGCATCGATGAAATGAAACGATAAGGACAACGCACTAACCTCGCTGTTGGCAATAGCAATGCCCACGTTGCGCCTGCATTCAGTGAAGGTTATTTTGCCTAGAACTTGTTTTTCTGGCAGTGATAGGTTACCTGTGGAAATGAAATGAAGTCCCATGCTTTTTGACAGAGCGTAGGGGAACGATGCGGGAGACCCACACCACCGTACTAGGCAAGATTCTAATGGAGATGGTTTGTCGTTGCCTTCCTCCGACCGTAATGGGGATGATGATGAAGAAGAAGAAGACGACACAACAACACACAGACGTCCATCTCGGGGCAGGTAAAAATCCCGGAATCCCGCCCGGAAACGAACTCGGGACCCCGTGCTCGGGAAGCGTAAACGCTACCGCGAGACCAGGAGCGGCGAACCGTTTACCTCTAGTGACAGCTTGAAGTCTCCGAGTAAGTTAACTGTGAGCGAAAAGTTACGGCCGCGGAATAATAATTTGCGGTTATTGACGGTTATTTCCATAGTCAGACGAATTCCTTACGGTCACTCTAAGTAATTCGATAGCACAAAACACACTCCGATGAACAGATGGCGCGCGGTCTGACAGTTTCTTCCAAGAACTATAGAATACCTCATAGATGGTTTGCCCCCTTGCTGTTTTCATTTACGCGTGGTCGGATCTCAAATGATGCGAAAACGTAGTACGCACTTCGGTGCCGCTACGCAGTATTCGCAGTTACTGAAATAACAGCTGGTAACAGATGAGCGGTTATTACAGTAACTGCTACTTCTCAGTAGCCAGTTATTTCTATCAGTTAATTTTTTTTTTTTTTACCACATCTAATTTTCTCGCGGCTGTACTCGTAACGTCTGGTGCCAAACTGTGAGTAGTGAAGTGATATACCTTGCGTTGTGTCTGTGGCGAACGACACCACAGTTTTATAAAAGGGCCTCCACTTGGCGCCGCACAACGAAGGCAGCCGGTTCGAGCTGTACTAATGGAAGAAATTTTCACGTACAGATTAGACCGAGGAGCAACGTGTCTCTACCTTATACAGTGCGGTACGCATAAATTGGCCTGTCAGCTCCCTAGTCCTGAATCGATACAAGTCGTAAAGCCGTGTTCACAACTCCACACCGGCCGCACCGCGCGTAACCTTTTAATGGAGGTTCGGCGCAGCGTGGCACGTCCGGTGTGGACTGCAAACTGTGCCACTCCGATTAAAACCGATACCGATATTTTTTGGTGTCGGTTACAACAGTATTATTTCATTTTTCATTAGTAGCCGGATAAAAAATGGTATATCAATTTGCAATAGCAGCAGTGCTAAAATGTTTTGTTTCTGCGTAAAACTTTTTGTAAAAGCGAGTGATGTTTTTTCGTAAAATTTCCCTTGCTTTGAAACATTGGGTTAGTAAAGAAACTGGGAAAAACAATCAGCACTATTTTAATAACAACGTTATAAACTAGCAACAAACACATGACTTACGAATCGGGACAGCATTGCAAAGACAGTAATGTACGTGTTACCTTGTGGCACCATGCCCTATTGAACTGTACATGTGCAGGTGCTGCGTGCAAGACATGACCGCACTTACAAGGGGAGGCCACGACGTTTGGAACGCGGAATTATTGCAAAGTTTGTACACTCGCAGTACTCCATTAGGACAACAGAATGTGTTTGCAAGCACCGGCAACTGTGTGGTTTCGGCACGGTAGCTCAGCTTGTTCGGCCAGATGGTTAGCTGCCCTCTGTAATAAAAAAATTGATTATTCGATCAACAATGAAGTTAATCGTGTGTCTTACGACGTCCGCCACGAGCAAATGCAACGACCTACAGCGAATAAAAAAGAAAAAAAAAAACAGTTGTTAACGTTCAAGCTCCGTAATCGCTGGGTCGCTGGATCGAGTCCCACTCGACAGTTTTTTTTTTATTTCTAACACAGTCATTTTCTTTACTATTTATATTACAACTGATGTAATGGGAAAGAAGCGTGTAATCGGTTGAACTTTTATTAAATTTACAATGTTATTCCGCAGTCTACAAATTTTTATTATCGCAAATAATATTAATAACTACCGACTAGTAAACGACCGATCGCATAAAGTAATGCTGAAAATGTATGCTTGTCCGTGTCTTCAAAATTGTTCGTATTTAATCGAAAGAAAACGAGAAATTGCTTCTCGTGAAGACACTATAAAAATACACTCTATACTGCATGACCAATGATCAGCGCCGATATTTAAGGAAATGCTGCATTACGCATGATTTGCTTCCAAATTATCGGCTGAAAGAGAGGTTTTTGAAAATGACGAGGTTTGTTCTTCCACGGAAAACCTCGTAAGACCTTGCGTGTGCGGAAACACAGTCTTTATTCAATGCATCTGGTGCCGTTTAACTTTGTTTTTCATGTTTTTACGAAAAATACCATCCCGCAACTTGTAATGTCGAAAGTGACGATAACTGCACATCTTTCGAAAGCCGGCTGTGCCGGTCAAAACTTGGAGGTAACAAGTCGTTTCGGGTTCCTTCCAGGTATAAGGGATTTCTCAAATCACGGACAAGCATGCATCTTCAGTATCACTTTATGCGTTTGGCCGTTTAAGAGTCGGTAGTTATGAATATTATATTATTTGTGATAATAAAAATTTGTAGACTGCCAAATAACATTCTAAATTTAAGAAGGTTCATCCGATTACACGTATTTTTCCCATTACATCAATTGTAATACACTCCTGGAAATGGAAAAAAGAACACATTGACACCGGTGTGTCAGACCCACCATACTTGCTCCGGACACTGCGAGAGGGCTGTACAAGCAATGATCACACGCACGGCACAGCGGACACACCAGGAACCGCGGTGTTGGCCGTCGAATGGCGCTAGCTGCGCAGCATTTGTGCACCGCAGCCGTCAATGTCAGCCAGTTTGCCGTGGCATACGGAGCTCCATCGCAGTCTTTAACGCTGGTAGCATGCCGCGACAGCGTGGACGTGAACTGTATGTGCAGTTGACGGACTTTGAACGAGGGCGTATAGTGGGCATGCGGGAGGCCGGGTGGACGTACCGCCGAATTGCTCAACACGTGGGGCGTGAGGTCTCCACAGTACATCGATATTGTCGCCAGTGGTCGGCGGAAGGTGCACGTGCCCGTCGACCTGGGACCGGACCGCAGCGACGCACGGATGCACGCCAAGACCGTAGGATCCTACGCAGTGCCGTAGGGGACCGCACCGCCACTTCCCAGCAAATTAGGGACACTGTTGCTCCTGGGGTATCGGCGAGGACCATTCGCAACCGTCTCCATGAAGCTGGGCTACGGTCCCGCACACCGTTAGGCCGTCTTCCGCTCACGCCCCAACATCATGCAGCCCGCCTCCAGTGGTGTCGCGACAGGCGTGAATGGAGGGACGAATGGAGACGTGTCGTCTTCAGCGATGAGAGTCGCTTCTGCCTTGGTGCCAATGATGGTCGTATGCGTGTTTGGCGCCGTGCAGGTGAGCGCCACAATCAGGACTGCATACGACCGAGGCACACAGGGCCAACACCCGGCATCATGGTGTGGGGAGCGATCTCCTACACTGGCCGTACACCACTGGTGATCGTCGAGGGGACACTGAATAGTGCACGGTACATCCAAACCGTCATCGAACCCATCGTTCTACCATTCCTAGACCGGCAAGGGAACTTGCTGTTCCAACAGGACAATGCACGTCCGCATGTATCCCGTGCCACCCAACGTGCTCTAGAAGGTGTAAGTCAACTACCCTGGCCAGCAAGATCTCCGGATCTGTCCCCCATTGAGCATGTTTGGGACTGGATGAAGCGTCGTCTCACGCTGTCTGCACGTCCAGCACGAACGCTGGTCCAACTGAGGCGCCAGGTGGAAATGGCATGGCAAGCCGTTCCACAGGACTACATCCAGCATCCCTACGATCGTCTCCATGGGAGAATAGCAGCCTGCATTGCTGCGAAAGGTGGATATACACTGAACTAGTGCCGACATTGTGCATGCTCTGTTGCCTGTGTCTATGTGCCTGTGGTTCTGTCAGTGTGATCATGTGATGTATCTGACCCCAGGAATGTGTCAATAAAGTTTCCCCTTCCTGGGACAATGAATTCACGGTGTTCTTATTTCAATTTCCAGGAGTGTATAAATAGTAAAGAAAATGACTGTGTTAGAAAGAGAAAAAAGTGACGAGCAAGACTCAATCCAGCGACCCAGCGATTACGGAGCTTGAACGCTAACCACTTAAAAAAAAAATCTCTTTTTGTTCGGTTTCCTTCGTTGCATCTGCTCGTGGGGGACGTCGCAAAACACCCGTTTCAGTTCGTCGTTGATGCATTAACTCAGTTTTTTTTATTACAGAGGGCAGTTAACCCTCTGACCGAACACGCTGCGTTACCGTGCCGGCTCCACTCGTCTGCCAGTGCTTCACGGTAAAAATGGTCACGCACAGGTGTATATATTTGACGATCGAAATTATCTTGCGATTTTCTCAATAGCGCTTGAGAAGTACGCGCTACTGCTTACACATTTTGTTGTCCTAATGGAGTACAGCGAGTGTACGAAGTTTGCAGTAAATCCGCGTTCCAAACGTCGTGGCCTCCCCTTGTTAGTCTATATGATATCTTCTCGCTGTCGTCCCCGGACATCAGTTGTATTGCAGGATGGTCCCATACCTTGTTTGGAGGTAAATTTGATGATTATGTCCGCAATTTTATTTATATGCTATAAACTATGAATAATAACTGAACGAGTGAAAAATTGATATCATACAAAAGCGCCGTTGCAGGGAAGTTGTCAATTTGTCACCATTCTCTCTAGCTGTCGCTACGTCTGCCCGCTTCACCTTTGCAGTCTTGTCTGGAAACAGTGTGACCGATTGCTGCCGCAGCCTCAACCACATATCGGTCATGATCGTTGACTCCTTCATATTCATTACAATGTTTCAATCTCTGTTAGAATTCTACGTTTGTTACTGGAAGTAGTAACAATACAAACTGAAAATCGCGTATTCCGGAAACTGATTTTGAGCGGTTTTAACAGTCAGGTTAATCTAGACACGAAAAGAACCGATGTAACAGAAAACCGGTTTCAGCGATAACCGCGATCCCTACCGCAAACAACGGCCAAGTTTCGCGCAGGGTCGGTACGTAGAAGGAAATAGTTCGTGCACGACTGTTTGGGCGCCGACATCCGTTTCACTTTATTGACGCGCCCACTCGCAGCGGAACATTGTTACGCACCTGCCAACACCCTGCTCCACTCTCCAGTGTTCTGCGCCGCCCGTTTGTGAGCATGACGGCGCGTCTGTATTCCATATTTTTCACATTGCTGCGACGCAGTAGACAGGAAATATACTATAACCGTTACGAAACCAAGTATCAGATCAAATACACAATCAAAGGAAAGTTACGTCTTAGGTTCTAGTGCGAGATGAAGCATAACGATTCCTTGAGAATACAATGTGATTCTTCAACAGCTCTTTCTAATGACTATAGCAACAGTGTTGAATTACGGATTGTCTCGAGCACGACAGATGGCTGAATATACTTTCAGGTTGTTGGCAAATCGGATAAAGAGTAGTCAGAAGGCCTTTGGAAATTAAGGAAAAGATTACGTGGCTCGTGCCGGATATAAGAGCTTCATTATGCACTTAAAAAGAAAAAAACCAAAAACAAAAGTAATTACATCAGTTCTTCTGACATCGTAGCAGCTATAGTCTAATTAAAATTACTTGATAGTTGATGCATGACGCGTTAGCTGGTTTCTTCCAATCTGAAAGCTCAATGTCATGCCCGAACCGTTCGCCGTTGCCATACCGCCAGAACAGTTGTGCAAGTCATTTTCAGTTCCTTATGCAGCTTTCTTCTTGATGTGTCTTGATCACGACTCCTAGACCTGAACCTTTTATTTCGTATTTCAGCACGTTATGATGCAGCGTACTGCAGTAGAGGAGTGCTTAGCGTAAAGGTTGTCGATAAGAACCTCGTCGATATAGCGGATTTTTTTATTTCTAAATCTAATCAAAAGACTATTATTTTTACACAATGAAATGTTTTAAATGAATTTTTTTGTATCTAATACTTTCCCACGTGGTTTTCATCAGCCTATTGACTTTTTTATTCGCCCTTATTTTTCTTCCTATCGTTCCTTTTTCAATCTGCATGTGTCGCCTGTAGTCTGCAACCAAGTGCCGACCAGGACTGCTCATTGGTTGATACGCAGCAGCTCGTCTAGTCAGTGTGAGGATAATTTCACGTAACAAATGATATCGAGTGAGAAATAGTTTGCCTTTAGCATTGAAACTTTTCTGTCTTCAGTTTGTTCGTAGAGGTTAGCTTTAATCATCGTGAACAAAGCGATCGTGATTTTAATTCTGCAGCAGATTGATGACCGCCGTTTTCACGCATACATTGCACTCACAAGGTTGTGGTTAGTTAGGACATGATTTTAATTCATGCCTACTATAAGCGTCGCCTGTCGCGGTTCAGTCATTGGTCACCTGAAAATAGCTGTCGATAGATCATCTCGCATTTCCGACGTAGGCCCTACCTTGCAGCGGCCGCTTGTAACACTGCTTCGCGTAGCACATTAACAGCGTTTGTGAAGTGACGCGCCATGCTTGTGTATCGCATATAGCCGATGTTGCAACATTGTAGTGGCAAGTGACAGACATCAACTGCCACGTAATTTTAATTGGACTATAGCTGTAGCTTCGCAGGGGCCAGGAATCTGTGGCATCTCCGTAAGACCCCCGCAGCCAAATACAGGTAACAGGGGCGGCTCAGTGTAGATTGCCCCATTAGAAATCTACATTGCGCTGCACTGGCTGTGTCCCCAATATACACGTGGCCGTAGACGAAAGCAACACTCGAAACATTCGATAACAACCCGGATGTTGTTTGTCTTTTCATTAACAATTTGGAACGTGTACAACCCAGCCAGAGATTTACACACAAGCATATGATTTCCATTTTGCAAGCGATGATGGATTTTTATGGTGATAGGTTTGTCATTATGTCATTTCGTCTATTTAATCATAAATCTCATAATATTGATAGTTATTTGCTGTCTATGCCGGCGCACATCTGTCTGCGACCATTTAAAAATGGTTCAAATGGCTCTGAGCACTATGGGACTCAACTGCTGTGGTCATAAGTCCCCTAGAACTTAGAACTACTTAAACCTAACTAACCTAAGGACAGCACACAACACCCAGCCATCACGAGGCAGAGAAAATCCCTGACCCCGCCGGGAATCGAACCCGGGAACCCGGGCGTGGGAAGCGAGAACGCTACCGCACGACCACGAGATGCGGGCGCGACCATTTAATAATGGGCCTGTATAAGAACGCTTCCTTAAGCAACTGAAGTCAAGCTTCATGTAATTGTAAGTTATCCTAAATTTAGAGCACTGCTACAAATAGAGCATTCAGCAATGCCATACCCTACCAGAGAGTAAAGTGTTGTAAATTTATTGAAACTGATTTACTCTAACTTATTTCACATTCCCAAATATTAATTTCTATCGTAAAACCTATTCAATTCCTATAAATGGTTATTTATTGTAACTATTATTATTATTATTCGGCTGACTGGAGTTTCCTCTGTCTGTGAGCATCATTCCGTGGATGTACTGGAACAAATTGTCTATCTCTTGGGTGGTCATCCGGGCAGTCGCTTCACTTGCAGTCATCCATGTTTACAAATCTTAACTATAACAGTATAGTAATGCTGAAGGGCTAGTAAGATAAACTTCTGCTAAGGGCGTAGCTGAGGGTTCAGGCACGGAGGGGGCGGAAAACTTGATTGGATTAAGAATTAACCGAGAGAAGCACGGCAATTCACCCAACTCGTGATGAAATTACTACTACTACACAGATACTTGTCGCTAACACGGTTTATATGGAAACGGTGCGCTTGATTGCTTCACATAGGCGTCTCATACAAAGTTTCCTCATGTTCAACAATACCGTTCTTGGTGCTACTTTGTTGTGGTATAAAGGTCGGGAAGCAAGTGCTATTTGACGGAATGCTTCCGATGTCTGCTGAGTACTGGAGCGAGAGGTGACAACAGAGGAAGTAAGCAAAAAAAAGATGGAGGGGGTATGTAATTGTGTTGCCCCTCCAGCTAGTATTTTTGTTGTTCCCAAGTTTTAGGTTGGTGCGATCTGCTAAGTAAATAAAAAAGAATTCGAGAACAACCCTTCTGTAGCTAATCATAATATTACTGCAGATTTTAAACGTTGTGACAATAGACAACAATGGTGTGTTCATCCACGTTGAACCCTCGTGTAAACAGACGTATGCTCTGGCATTGAACATCAACTGCATTGCTCAAGCATCTGGCGTCGTGCAAGAGCAGTAGAAGTAGGCCTTACTTCTTCTTATTATTACTATTATTATTATTATTATGTATTACGTATTTTCAATATTATGAAAAGTCGTGGGAGCTGGCCGGCGTGGCAGAGCGGTTCTAGGCGCTACAGTCTGGAACCTCGCCACCGCTACGGTCGCAGGTTCGAATCCTGCCCCGGGCATGGTTGTGTGTGATGTCCTTAGGTTAGTTAGGTTTAAGTAGTTCTAAGTTCTAGGGGACTGGTGACCTTACAAATTAAGTCCCATAGTGCTCAGGGCCAAAAGTCGTGGGGTCAGTATCGCTTTGCGTGTTCCAAAATTTCTCCGATATCCAAACTGATCTTCTGTGATGTCGGCTTCTACCAGGTTTTCAGTTCTTCTGTAAAGAATTTGTGTTAGTAGTTTGCAACCATGACTTATTAAACTGATAGTTCTGTAATTTTCACACCTATCACCCCCTGCTTTCTTCGGGACTGCAGTTATTACATGAACTCTGACACATGCTAAAACATTGAAAGTCTCTAATTTCCTTGCTGATCACTGTGCTACACGTTTAACACTTGCAGTTTTTGGAGGACTGTCAGTTTCGCTGTGCCATCCTGTCCTTCTGAAGTTTAAGCACGAAATTAAAAAAAAAAAGGTAGAATTAAGAGGAACCAATATGGGGAATTATGGCTGCATAGATAAAATATTTTCTGCCAGACCATCGAGATGAGAAGACATACGAAAATGTAATTCCAGTCTTGAAAACGAAAATGTAATTCCAGTCCTGAAAAATTTGCAAGGCAGATTGTAGAAATACAGTTGGATACTGTGGAAGAACGCCAGTGAAAGTATACCGCGCATATCAAATAAAGCACGGTTGATACTGGAACTCAGAGATAACTACAAAAGCTTGTTAGAGCAAGTAGGGCCATTTTATGTGTGAGAAAGTAGATAAGGTGGTTCAGCTGTAGCAGGGACTGTCATTGTTACCAGTCAAGTCACAATTCTAATTAGGCCTTAGGGCCCTACCGCACTGGGACGTCACGGCAGGTCTGCTGGCCGTACGAGACGCCAGAGGAAGGCCGTAAGTCTCTGCTCAGTAGAAGAGCCACAAGCTTTGTGTGCAAGTTCGAAATAGACAGGGAATGCAGAAAAAGAAGTCCTGGGCTCATCCCTTCATTGCTGATCGTGACATTAAATGATTATTTGACACGCTTTATAATGATTTAAGAAATTACGGTGCTGAATTTACTATTATCGTGAGATAGTCATTCAATTCATTTGACGAGGTAGTGGAAGTCTCCCGATATTAATTGACAAAAAGGTCACTGTTTTAAGAAAAGTGATCTCACAAGAGGAACAGATTTCGTGACTCGTGTACTCGGTAGATAGCAATTTGCTGTCTACAGTGGTATTTACAGTTTTTGTTGTAACCGTAAACTATACATGGTAGTGCTTTTAAGTTTTTTCGTTATTATGAACTGAAATTAAATTTCCAAATGTTTTAGACAAGATGCCTGAAACCTATCTCCTTTTTTTTTTTACATATACTTTTTTCTTAAAATAATTCTAGCTTGTCTGATATATCTGGCCCATTAGCATCACTTGCTGCAGCAGAAGATGTAGGTGTGCTACTTCGGTCTGGAAGTAGGTTTCGAGGAAAATTTACATTGCCTGGATAGTAAACGTGCTTTGTCTGTGTTATAAAGCTCTTGTGGTTGGAGTGGAGCATCAGAAACAGATTATGAGGAAACTGAGGATCGATAGTTTCCACGATCAGCCAAGTAGGGCCCAGAAAGTGCATTATTGTATGTAGTTTGAACGGGATTGTAGTGTGGAGAGACTTAGTCTCCAAACTGACCTTCATTTATGATCCTTGTAAACCCCAACACTTTTTTCTCATTTGAATTTCAAATAGTTCTGAGATAGTGTGTCCCAAGTTGCTGATCTCATCTGAATCTCCCAGATAAAAAATTCAGTGTCAAAACTACCCATGGCATTCATGAGAGCGGATAAAACTAGGTATGGCTGAGTGGCAGGTCCTGGTACGGGAGCAGCTATAAACCACCAGTGTTCCACTGGCAGTGCTGCCAGGCTGGCAGGCTTGCCCGCAGAGCTGCCACACTCAGGTGGATGCCAGGTGCGGGAGGCTCCATTGTGTCCCTTGCTTCTGTCTGGCATCTCTGCCAGCAGATCTGCTGCGGCATCCCAGTGTGGTAGCGTGCTTAGGAACAGGCAGATTGTGTGGTCACACAGTATCAATTAGAATTTCAGAAGGGACAGTTATTTATTCTAATTCTTAAGAAACTGCAGTTCAGATATACAAATTTAATGATAGGACATCCATATTGAAAATAGTAGAAGACACTGATGTGGCTATTAACAAAAATGTGCACTTTGGTAGATACAATGAAATACCCCATGAAACACACTATTTTCCTGATAGGTAATTGGTGCTTTTCAAATTTAAACAGGTTTTTGATTGCAGAATTTATTTATTTCCAGTTTTACCCTACCCTACCCTTTTCTTTTAAGAGCTAGAATGTAGCCTAATTTGTGAATAGGAGCATGATCTGAAGTACTGTAAATCAAGAAATGAAATTGTGCTATAAACATAGGAACCTCAATATTATGTTATGGCATATGATGAAGAACTAGTGTTATCCCTAATAACAGAAACTGCAATAAAACAAATCACAATACTGAAAAGAACTCTGCAGGCGAACAGTATCCTGGTGTCCTTCAGAAAACTGAACATAATGAAAACATAAAAATATATCAGATTTCATGAGAGCAGATTTGTAAAAAAACATTAAATCTATTTAGTTAGAGGGTCGACAGAAGCGTCCGATCCCGCGCGTCGGCTTTGACCCATGACGTAAGGGTGTTGTCGTGTGTGACGTCATGACGGCGCGGAGTTAGGTTTGTGAGTGAGGCGTGTTTGTAGATGTCGTCGTGTTGTGGTTTGTTGTGCTCTCTGGTGGTATGTTCAGGGTTTTCGTTTGTGTGGAGTAATAGGCTCAGTTTGCTTTTGCTCATTATCCAGAATTATTCGAGTGTCGGCTGTGTTTTAGTGGAATTCATTTCAGTGAGTTAACGATTTTGTGTGAACGTTAATTTAGTGTTGTTCGCGGTACATCGTGTGGTAATTTCACTAAAATTAATCTGTTGTTTATGTTCATTAATGGATATGACGGATAAAATTAACAGTGCGCAGGTCAAGGGAAGTGTTCGATCCCAATGTGTGTCTGTGTATGTTGATATTGGTACCGATAGATGTTTTTGAACTATATATGCCAAGAGAAGTGTTTGATCCTAATTTATGGGATCGGGAGCTGCTGTTGACGTATATAGGTCAAGGGAAGTGTCCGATTGCAGATGATATTGTGTTTAGTGGTATTTGGGGAGTTTTGTGACGTCGGTTTTTTTCGTCGTTTTGTGTGGATTTGTATGGGGGTGGGTGTCTAAATTTGTTTATATTTAGTTTGCCCTCACCCAAAAACCCCCTATTTCCCGCGCTTGTCCCATTAGTATTATTAGGCTTTTTGTGGAAAGTGTGTATGTTTGTTTTTCGTCCTCATAATGTGTACGTACCGACTTTATATGCGCCATACTGGAATCGTGGTTTATGATCGTTTCCGCCGTATTTGTGGCGTCATGGGTCAAAGCAGACGGGCGGGATCGGACGCTTCCGTATTTCCTAGTTAGATAATATAATACAACAAAATTGACATGTTGGAGGGATTATGAAAAGCTCATAGAAATATAAGAGTTATCAGTAACTTGATACTTCAGCAGCCCTATGTGCCCATCCATTACCACTTACTCTTGCTTCAACACAGATAAATCGGGACTAGTGCAGCAGGGGATACAACCCGTCGGCTTTGGACATTGACGTCACTAGTCGCCAATCGCGAAGCGATTCTTCTTAGTGTTGTAGCTCCCTTCAGTGGCTGATAAGTGTTTTTTGGCTTTAAAAAAAAAAAATCTCACGAGATAGAATAAACAGATCCACTTTATTAAGCAATCAGTAAAAAAAACGAAACTGAAACATAACAGCAAAAGCGAAAATGGTAAACTGCTATCTGGCGACTTGTGACGTCATTGTCCAAAGCCGACGGGTTGTATCCCCTGCTGCACTAGACCCGATAAATCCAACAACATCAAAGACTGTGCAACAGATCTTTACACACTTGCATGTCTTCATTATGTCACATTTTATATATGAATATTCACCACTAAACTTGGTAAGTTCACACATGGACATAGAAGAACTGTCCACCTTGAGGACTCCCAGTTACTGAGCATGCTGTACATCTTGACTCAAGGACCCCAAGTGTCTGCTACATCACAAGAACTACTTAGGTCTTACCCTCCAATACTAGTTTCTGTGAACTCTAGAGATGAGAGCTTACCAACCAACACGTCATCGCGTCCTGACACCTCCCTAGATTTAACCTCCTTTTCTACTATTTTATATTTTTATGTCTTTATTTTGGGAATATACTCTTAAGTGCCGTTTACTTTGTCTCCTCAACCCCATTCTTCTGGAACCACTTTTGGTTTTTTCCAGTCTTTTTTCCGCTTTGAATCTAGTTCTTCACCATTCAATGTCAAAAATTAATTTCTCTTTCCCTTATTCCATGTTTACTTCTTGCTTTGCCCTTCTGTCATCTCTGGACTGAAACTGTCACAGTGATAAAGAATGAAAATTTGACACAATCTGTTCAGTCATGACTGGTAAATGATGCAGACCTAGTAAAAAGTAATGTAGTATCTTTGACCTCCTACTTCCTCTGCTGCTTCGCTCTTCAACTTTGAGCCTCTCAACTTCACAACAGCTGCATCCCTTTCATACTGGCCTCTAAATGATCTACCCATCCTCTTCAACTTTCTCCAATATATTCATCTTTCCACCCTGAGCAAGGAACCAACAGTTCTGAAAGCTAGGATAGCTTTTTTAAATGTGTCTAGTAGCATTACTTGGACTGTTGCCATCTAAAGGTAAGTAGTGGCTATGCATGCTATCTGCTTGTAATTTTATAGCTTTTTTATGCTCATTGTGAACCTGATAAAATTCATTGTCTAAGTGATGACATTTCAATCATTGACAAAGTGAGCTATAGGAACAGGCAAAACAGAACTTGAAAGTTCTTTTCCACTGTTTATTCGCAATTATATGACTGCCTCTGAAACCTTCTGCAACAGAAATTTTAAATTCTGTAATGAAGAGTAACACAATCTCCATTTTGATTGTTTTCTTACAGATCATCATTCCCATTTAGATGAATGGGACTTAAGTGTTGGACACAAAAGCAAATATAATGTTTAGATGTATTTTTATGTGTTTATCCCATTTTAATTTTTTTATTTGTTTTGTGGGGATGGTCACATACTTTCATATTTATATTAGGGTTAAGTTACTAACAAAGAGAATTTTATGACTTTCAGAGTGCAACAATGAATGAGAAGGAGGATACTGATGCCATACCACACCCGAGGGGTTCTGCAAACCCACTCTCTGCACTCACATTCTGGTAAGGGAATCCAATATTTTTATTCATGATAGAGAGAACAGACAAAAATAATTGTTCATCTCTAGAAACATGTAATTTAATGATATTAATATGTTACATTCAAGCATAAGACACTTCAGTTCCTGTGTAAGTAGTTACACTACATTTTTGTTAAGTGTCCAGATACTTTATTTATAAAATGTCTGTTTTGTCACCTAGCAGTCATTGTATGAAGTAAATATGTGACTGAATCCTGCTGACTTCAAAAAAGTTTGCATTTTTCTGTAAACTGAAAAAATATATAACGAAGAGTCAGTCCGTACAGAAAAAAAATATGTCTAACACTTTTTCTTTTTGATGTTATTGGAGGTGCAAAGAAAATCTGAAAATGATGAAAAGCAATCAAAAAGCTTCACCAAGTGCTGCTGAAGCTATTCAGATCCTCAAACAATGGAAAATCCAGGATGGAATGTAGCAATATTATGAAAAGGAAAGTTGCTACTTGGCAAGTAGGGGAGATGCTGAGTCACAGATAGGCACAACAAAAAGACTCTTACAGTTAAAGCTTTCAGTCATTATGGCCTGCATCAAGAATAGATGACACACACACACACACACACACACACACACACACACACACACACACACACAAGTGCAGTCTCAGGCAACTGAAACCACACTGCGAGCAGCAGCACCAGTGCATGATGGGAGTGGTGACTGGATAGGGGTAGGGAGGAGGCTGTGGCGGGGAGGGGAGGTATAGTATGGTCGGGGTGGCTGACAGTGAAATGCTGCAGGTTAGATGGCAGGCAGGGGAGAGGTGGGGAGGAGGGGGGGGGGGGAGTAGCAGAAAGGGAGAGAAATAAAAATACAGGAAGTGATGGTTGAATGATGACTGTCTAGTGCTGGAATGGGAACAGGGAAGAGGCTGGATGGGTGAGGACAGCGACTAACGAAGGTCGAGGCCAGGAGGGTTACGGTAACGTAGGATACATTGCAGGGAAAGTTCCCACCTGCGCAAGTCAGAAAAGCTGGTGTTGGTGGGAAGGTTCCATATGGCACAGGCTGTAAAGCAGTCATTGAAATGAAGGATATCATGTTTGGCAATGTGTTCAGCAACAGGGTGGTCCACTTGTTTCTTGGACACAGTTAATCGGTGGCTATTCATGCAGACAGCCAACTTATTGGTTGTCATGCCTACATAGAATGCAGTACAGTGGTTGCAGGTTAATTTGTAGACCACATGACTGGTTTCACTGGTGGTCCTCCTGCCTTTGATGAGATAGGTGATGTTAGTGACCGGACTGAAGTAGGTGGTGGTGGGAGGATGTACAGGACAGGTCTTGCATCTAGATCTATTACAGGGGTATGAGCCATGACATAAGGGAATGGGAGCAGGGGTTGTGTAAGGATGGATGAGTATATTGTGTAGGTTCGGTGGAGGGTGGAACACCACTGTGGGAGGGGTGGGAAGGATAGTGGGCAGGACATTTCTCATTTCAGGGCATGACGAGAGTTAATTGTAATCCTGGCGGAGAAGGTCATTCAGTTGCCAAACATGATATCCTTCATTCCAATGGCTGCTTCACAGCCTCTGCCATATGGATCCTTCCCACCAACACCAGCTTTTCTGAATTGTGCAGGTGGGAACTTTCCCTGAAATGCATCCTACGTTCCCGTAACCCTCCTGGCTTCAACCTTCATAAGTCACTGTCCTCACCTGTCCACACTCTTCCCTGTTCCCGTTCTAGCACTACACAGTCGTCATTTCACCATCACACCCAGACTTTTTATTTCTCTCCTTTTCCGCTACTTCCCCCCCTCTCCCCATCTCTCCTCTCCCCTCCATCTAACCTGCAGCACTTCACTGTCCACCAGCCCCACCATACTATCCCTCCCCCTCCCCAAACCCAGCCCCCTTCTTTCCCCCACCCAGTCACCACTCCCATCATGCACTAGTGCTGATGGTCACAGTGGGGTTTCAGTTGACTGAGACTGCACTTGTGTGTGCAAGTTGCATTTGCATGAGTGTGTGTGTGTGTGTGTGTGTGTGTGTGTGTGTGTGTGTGTGTGTGTGTGTGTGTGTGTGTGTGAGATCTATTATTGATGCAGGCCTTAACTGCCAAAAGCTTTAATTGTAAGAGTCTTTTTGTTGTGCCTATCTGCTACTCACCATCTCTACTATATGGTGAGTAGCAACTTTCCTTTTCATAATATTGTTACGCAGATCCTCAGTTAGGAGGTTATTACAGTACTCTTTGTTACAAAGCTCTCAGGTAGAGGATATCCTTGTTCACTATCCAACAATCTTTGATAGAATCTCTGCAGTAATAAAGAGGGTTTATAAAATGATGGTCAACAATTTCCCAAGTTCTGAATGGTCTTGGAATCAGGAAATTGTCCCAACTTTTGATAGGAAGAGAGTCTTAGACAACAAAAAAGAGTGTATTTCAGAATACTCTCTGCCTTCTGTTCATATAACAGTATATATTTTTATAACAGTTAGATAATACTATTAATATTTGCAACAATGTAAGAAAGGACAGATTGCTACTTACTGTAAAGAAGACATGTTAAGTTGCAGATAGGCACAATTGAAAGACACTTACATAAAGCTTTCAGCCACAGCCTTCATCAGCAAATAAGAACACACACCATTCATACACACAAGCAAGCACACTTCGTTCACACATGACAACTCCAGCATCTCGAGCCAGAATGCAACTATCATGTGGGATGCAAGCAGCAACCTGGAGGGGACAGAGAAGGGGATGGGATAGTAGTGTATGGGTGGGGGGAGAGACGAACACTGTCTGATGGTATGTGCTAGGTATGGTACTAGAATGCCAACAGGCACAGCATGAGGAGATTATGGGGCAAGGAGGTGGGGAAAAAAGGAGCAAAAAGGGAGAGGAGCTGGGAAAGATGGGCAGATGCATTGACAGAGGGCAGCAAGTAAACGGGGTGGGAGATGAGAATGGGGAAGAGATGGTAGGACAGAGGGGGTAGAAACTGTTGGGTGGAGGGTGTGGGGACATATGTTCCTGTTGGTTGAGGCCGGGATAATTACAGGAGTGGAGAATACTTTGGAAAGATAACTCCCATCTGCACAGTTCAGAAAAGCTGGTGGTGGAGAGAAGGATTCAGATAGCTAGGATAGTGAAGCAGCCATTGAAATCAAATGCATTATGTTGAGCTGCATGTTGTACCACAGATTGGCCTACTTTGCTCTTGGCGACAGTTTGGTGGTGGCTGTTCTTCCTGGTGGACAGGTGATTGGTAGTCAAACCAGTACAAAAAGCTGTGCAGTGATTGCAGTAGAGCTGGTAAATGGCATGGCTCCTTTCACAGGTGGCCTGGCTAAACCTGTGACAGGACTGAAACAGTAAGTGCTGGGTGGATAGATTTGGCACGTCTTGCATCTTGGTCTTCCACAGTGATATGAGCCTTGTGGCAAGGGGTTGGGATTGGCAGTGGCTTACGGATGGACTAGGATGTTGCAGAGATTGGGTAGGTGGCAGAACACCACTTTAGTGTGTGTGGGAAGTATCTCAGGCAGGATGTCCCTCATTTCAGTGCATTATCATAGGTAATCAAAGCCTTGACGAAGGATGTGGTTCAGTTGTTCCAGTCTGTGATAGTACAAAGTGACAAAGGGAACATTCCTTTGTGGCTGATTTTGGGGGTGGTGGGAGGATTGGGGCTGTGTGCGGAAAATTTGCACTGGAGACTTGTTTGCGGACTAGGTCTGGGAGATATGCCTATCTGTGAAGGGCATGGTGTGAATGAATTTAATAAAATTAAATGTTGCTGGGTGCACATATTTGTACTGTTACTGTAATTTTAAAATGAAGTTGCACCTATTTTACAACAGCTGACTTCATTAGAAATTATATGAAAGTCCCCCACCCCCCTCCTCTCACTCTCTCAACCCCAACAACACTAGATGGGCTCTCTCTGCTCAAAATTCCATATGATCATTACATCCCCCCTCTCAATGTGTGTGTGTGTGTGTGTGTGTGTGTGTGTGTGTGTGTGTGTGTGTGTGAGAGAGAGAGAGAGAGAGAGAGAGAGAGAGATATTCATGACATCAGTTTTTGCAAGAGAAGTACATGGTTTACCAGATGAAAAGTTTTTGTGAGATCTAACAATAATCCCACAGTGTTTTTTCTTCATTTTGATAGATAGAGACACTGTGCAAAAATTCTGTGACAGCTGCTGTGGTGCTGTGATCTTTATACGAGAAGACTGTTGTCTGCAAAAAGGTCATTAAGCTGTGCCAGCATCACTGACTCAAATATTGTACTATGCACAGGAATCAGTGACATTGGTCTGCAGTTTTATTTTTCCTCCTTTGATTCTATTTTGTGCGCTGGTCTGATAATGCTCCTCTTCAGTGCATTGGGAAATGTACCTTCTTTGAGATGCTGGAGTTGACGAGAAATGTAATTAGTTGAATCACAACATTTGTGCATTTTTTGATTTTTGTGCTGGAAAGAGTGTTTACATGAAATGTATTTGCAGTTGCGAATACAGACAACCATCAGCTGTATAATGGAATTATGATAATGGAAATTTGTGACAGACTGGGACTCCAACCCAGATTTCCTGCTTTCACGAGCACTCACTTTACCATTAGGCTATCTGAGCATGCTCTGTGCCCATACCCAAACTCCAAATGTTGTCAGCCCTCAAGTATGCTCGTATAGCCTAATGGTAAGGCAACCACTCACGATAAACGGGAAATCTGGGTTCAAGTCCCAGTCTTGCACAAATTTTCATTGTTGTCATACCATTATACAGCTGATGGCTGATGGTTGTCCCTATTTGCAACTGTGAATATGTTTCATGTATTTCATAATGGCTGTGGTTGCCACACTACTTGTTCCTTTGGACATGCGTGCATGTTGGAAGGAATTTTGTATTGTAATTCTGAACAACAAAGGCACTGCAGTATCAAGCTTGAGTGTTTATTTTTTAGTGCAGAATTATTTTGCTTATGTACTGTTCTCTAATTTCTTCACATTCAAAGTTAGCTGTGTATCAGGATGTTGAGTGGGTCTGTGACTGGAATTATGGTGGCAGTGGAGGAGATAACATCCTTGTTAAGAATGTGACAAACAGTTTTTTGCTTTTGCGATCTTCATGTCTGATATTTATTGCTTTCCCTTTCTGTGTTCATAAATGTTTTTCAGTATTTGTTAATGATGTTCCAGGAGGCTCACTTACATGTGCTGACTGTGCTATTGATTCACAGTGGGGTTGTGTCCTAAGATTTAGGATTTCTGACTTGAAACTTTAATAACTCTGAAAGTATGATAGAAGCTGAAAAGTTTGTGGGACACAAGTTGCTTGGCACAACAGGGGCCATAATATGATGTTGGTTCTTTGTTGCTAGGTGGGGTCACCTCAGAGATATGAAGGTCAACTTTTTTTTTTTTTAATGGGATGCTGTAGTTTGGTACTTATTTTCTGATAGTGACTATCAAGATGAATCCAATGATGTGTAACAGTAAGGTTTTTGAAGGTCAATGAAGATCACAAAGGTGGCATGAAGGTCCATTTACAGAAGGTGTTCGAAGTGATGACAATTGGTATCAATGCAGTGCTGCAATCTTCTTATCGTGGATTGAGTGGTATTCCTTATCACATTGGCATTTATCGAAGCACATGCTCTGACAATTCTCTCTTGCATATCTTCAGGTGTAGTTGGAATGTCTTTATAAACAATGTCTTTTATGAATCCCCAAAAGAAAAAAATCTAGAGGTGTCAAGTCTGGTGAATGAGTCAGCCATGACACATCTCCTCCACGTCCAGTCCAGTGATTTGGAAATTGTCTCTGCTACTCATTTCTAGCCATCAGCGAAAAATGTACCAGACACCCATCGTGTTGATACCACATTCTGTTCCTTGTTCCTAAAGGTATTTCTTCCAATAACAGACCTAATGTTTCTTGCAGGAATGTGGTGTACTTCCTACCATTAAGATTTCCTTCAATGAAATAGGGGCCTATAATTCTTTGCTCCAGAATCCCACACCATACATTCACCAACCACGGTTTTTGGTGTGCAACTTGCCACAGCCAACATGGATTTTCAGTTGCCCAATAATGCATGTTATGCAAATTAACATTTCCATGGTTCGTGAATGTAGCCTCATCAGTAAATAAAATCAAATTAATAAATGTGTCATCCCTCTGAATCTGAAGTTGAGCCCATCAGCAGATTCAATGTGACCCATACAATTCGTACCAGTTTATTCTTGGTGGAGACTTATATGGTAAGGATGATATTTATGGTGATGCAGAACAAGAATAACACTACTCTGGCTCATGCTAGATTCCCCATGCGATTTGACGTGAACTGACACAATGATCTCGAACCACAGTGGCAAGAGTACCAATTTCCATCTCCTCATTAGTAACTTTCCTTTGCTGGAGGGTGTTTCTGATGCATTAATGATCCAGTTGTTCTCAATTTATCATACATGTAGGGTGAGTGCGTTGAGAATATCTTTCAGCGTATAAATCTCTAGCTCTCACTGAGTTTCGTTGGCATTCTCCATAAATGAGAAGCATATCAACTGTTCTTCAAAGGAACACATCATTCACGTTCCCTTGATTCGACGATACTAGTCTTACTGTTAGTGCTGAATTGCGAAACCATTGAATGGTGTTTACATGTCAATGGCACGTTAGATGGATACACCGTATTCGGCAAATATTTACTATTTGCATGATATACAAGAGAGAATTGTCAAAGCATGTGCTTCAATAAGTGCCAAAGTGATAAGAAATACCACTCAATCCATGATAAGAAAATTGCAGAACTGTATTGATACCAATAATCATCACTTTGAACACCTTCTGTAAATAGACGTTCATGCCGCCTTTTTGACCTTTGTTGGCCTTCAACGACCTTACTGTTACACATCATTGGATTTGTCTTGATAGCTGCTATCAGAAAATAAGTACCAAACTATAGCATTCCATTTAAAAAAACAAAGTTGACCTTCATATCTCTGACGTGACCTCACCTAGCAACAAAAAACCAGTGTCATATTATGGCCCCTGTTGTCCCATGCAACATTTGTTTCACAAACTTTTCAGCTCCTATCATACTTTCATAGTTATTTCTGGTGGAAATAGTTAGTGAATCACCCTGTATAGAACTTGACTAACCCAGCTTGTAATTTCAACTCAACTCCTTTTTCTCCAGGGATTGGGAATTGTTTAGTTTTTATCCCCTGGGATTGGGAGTTGTGTGTGTTTTTCTTTCTTTTTTTTTTTGTTTTGTTTTAACTGGTGCCCCTGTGTTGAATGCTTGGTGTGGCACCTTGCGAGTCAGGCACGATGTCAGAGGATGGGTCTGGTGGTGAGGGGTAGGCAGTGAGTGTTGTGGGCAGTTCTGCTGGGATGTGGGGTGGTATGAATGGTGGGGTGGCCTCCACTCTTGGATCCCAAGTGCTGTTCAGTGGCATTGCCTGGGGTACCATTTTTGTCGTTTGGTGCCATCGCAGTACTAACACCTGGTGGTGCACAAGGGCTGGGGAGGTAGAATGTACATGCCATCTTCAATCAATCGATGGATACTGTGCTGGCAGCACTGCAGAGATGGATAGAAAAGGTCTGCTCCCCACACTTCAGCACAAGGTGTAGGCCAGTGTACTGCAGGATAGCTGGCTGCCTGGTGTTCATTCAGAGCAAGATATGTGTGCATGTGTGGAGGCTCCAATGCATGAAAGAGCTGTGCTTGCTGTAGTATTACAGGATTGCCAGGTCCAGGATTGTGGAGCTGGTGTACAGATGCCAGGGTGCTGGTAGTGGCCAACAGGAGCTGTGGCTTGATGACGTTGCTTGGGACAGCGAGTGGTTGCTGTTACACACTGTGGTGGCAGACACACACAGGTCAGTTTTGTGGGCCATTCAAAAGCCTAGGAGAACTAGTGGCAGGGCTGTAGACCAAGTTATGGATTGATGGGTAAGGGCAGCTTTTAGGGTCCTGTGGAATCTCATCACCATGCTGTTAGTGGCAGGGTGTTAACTTGTCTTAAAATGGATAAGTGCACAGTAAGTTTTGGTGAGCATTTTAAATAGGCAAGACATGATTGTAATCCATGTTCCATCATCACACGGCAGAGATGCCCAAAATGCAAGACCTAGGCATCTGTGAAAGCCTTGGCCATTGTGTCCATGTGATGTCGGCCAGCAGAACAGTTTCCAGCCACCAAGTGAAACTGTTGATAATGGTGAGGATGTAGCGGTGGCCATTGGACGATGGAAGGGGACCTACTATGTTAGTATGGGCAGGGGAAGGATGATGGTTCACCAGAGGGAAAGAAGTGATAGGGATATATAAATGATGGCCTACCTCGGTGCTCTGGCATGGGAGCCTGGGTGAGAGAGAAGAGAGACTCAAAGACACTGTTCACCATGATGGCTGCCACATCAACGTTTGTATAGACCTTCATGGCTAATATGGTGCGGACTGCATCAGACACGCACATGACCCAATTCATGTATTGTAGACTCATGAAGTGCATGGAGGTAATGGAGGAGTAGTAAGGGCCGCATGTTGGTGCAGCCCTCTGATGAAAATAGTACATGCATGCAATGCATTTCTGATTCAGACAGCTACATTTTTAGCCTGACTTCCAGGGCACCAGATCTGCTTGACTGTGGCAGGCTTGTGATGATGTCGTGCACCTTCACATCATCTGAAGGCTGGAGCTGCACAACCATTAGAGTGAATTGTGTGGAGTCACTGGTACTTGAGGAGTCTGCAAATATGTGCACAGTGGTGGAAGAAAGTGTGAAACCCAGCCATATGCACTGGTGGACCCGAAGAGGGCAGATGTATTGGGGGAGGGATTGTAGGTGGGTTGGTTGACAGCCAGGGCTCAACTCAAAGGTAATGGCAAGCAGGGATCGATTCATCCTGACCTGACACTTCACTCACTGTGTTGTGCACTGGAACGGTGGAGCAGTGTGCCATTGTGTCAAGCGCTAGACAATTTGTGGGGGCATGACATCAGCAGCCATTTGGTGCGGCCTGTCATGGTGTGCAGCTTGGCCTGGGGGAACGGGGGTTGCCCATGGGTTTGCTAGGTGTGGAGGGTAAAATGGACAGACATTTGAATACTGAACAGTTTCTTTATTGGTGTGTTAACAAGCAGAATTAACTGCAGAGCTCATTTACAAAGGTAAATGACCCCTAAAATGTGTATGAACAGATGAACAGAAATTCTCTATTTAATCAGTCCAGTAATCCCCACCACTCATGAAGCTCTTATGAGTACACACGTGGGATGCACATAGGTGTGTCGGAAACTAGTTTTTTTGTGTTTTTTTTTTTTTTTTTAAAAAAAGACAATATGAGAAACATTGTTAATGTTCATGGAGTGTAGTAAATGGGGATAATCTAACACAGTGATCAAGAAAATATGTAAATATAAATAAATGAACTTGGAGATACCATAAACATATCTAATGTAACACAGTGATCAAAGCAAAATACAATATACAAATAAATGAACTTGAGGTGCCACAAGTGAAACTAATCTAACACAGTGATTAAAGCAAATACAAAATACAAATAAACAACTTGAGGTACTGTAGGGGAAGCTAATCTTACACAATTGGGAATGTCAGTCTCTAACAGCTACACGTGTTGCACCACAGGGGTTTGCATATAGCTCATAAAAGAGACTATATTTTGCTTCACTCACTAGAATTTAACAGGCTTTGTGATGGGATACTTCATTCTCAGGACATGAGATCCCCAAGTAGTTGCTGAATAAAGTTCCTCTGAAATATGTTCTCAGTCTTGCTCACTAGTTCTCGAAAGGAGTCATGGGAGCTTGCAATGTTGTTCGCTTTTTAGACATGCAAAACTGACTCATTATTGATGTCTTCATGGATCCTGCACCTATTTGGTAACACCATGGCAAACTGTTAAGTTCTATCAATGAAATAACTTGAACATAAATTTAACAACAAAGGAACATTTAAGAACTTGCACTTGTTGTGTGGACAGTTCATTGTTGGTGCAGGAAGTACTGGGAGTTGGGAATGCTTCCTGCACCATGCTTTAGCGGAAAAAGCCACTTGGTGCAGTAAAGAGGCACTTGGCAGAGAAAACTCTTGTCCTCAGACGTGTACAGTTCCTGATGCAGTTTCTTTTGTCAGGTGATACATCATCTGCTACAGTGCGAGATTGTCTGCTATAGCAAATGGATGGTGGGCACAAATGTGCAGCAGTGTATCGCAACAGAAAAATGAAATATCCTTCAGTGTTGGCCATTTCCAGTCCCTGTTGGCGAGCTCCAAGCACATTTGATTAGAACATGCTCATATTCTTTTTGATAATTATTAGAAAAAGTTTTAATAAACTACATTTTACAATCAGAAGTATAGTTTTGTACATGAATGCATTTTACAGGCTACTTGGGCCCACATTAATATCACATCTGAAGGTTAGAAAAGTGGTTCAGGGTTTCTTGAGTGCAAATCACAAGAGAAAAACAGTGAGCTCAAGTAGCCTACTGTTGCTTGCTATGTTGACACAGTTTTAAATTGGTCTGTTTATGCGGTTTATTTTATAAAAAATATTCAACTGACTATGATAAAGTTGTAAAAGGTATGAAATTTGATAGTAAGAAAAGGTACCAACAATCTGTATCCTTTGAAAGTGCATGTATAGACAAAAGTTTGACGACTAAACCAAACAATCTTCTTCTTCTTCTTCTTCTTTTTTCCCCACTGTGACAAAAGAACCAGAACAGAGCCTGTAGGTGTCTGTACTGAAGACGCTACATATCAGAAACTCATAATACTAACTCATCAGAAACTGTTGCCTCTGTCAATAGACTGCAACATTTGTCCATTTCAGGCTCAAAATAAATGTAAGGTTTCAAGTAACCCTAGTTTGTGGGATATTTGTTTAAATCAAATCTTATAACTAAATTTTGAACCACTTCCACTTGTCCAGTTGGCATGAAATTCTGCATAAGTACCTATGTGGTCCCAATGACGTTACAGTTATTTGATGTAATGACCATGGCCTGGTGCTTCTGACAGGATTACCCAACTTGGCCGCTCCTTTCCGCCTCCCACTTCTTCGCTGCCAAGGCCCAAGGCCCCTCTGCCCTCCTTCTCTTCCCCATGCTGCGCCACTGAGTATCATGTAACTGTCTTCCATGGCTGTCAGCAAGCAAAAGTATGTTGACCTTCATTGTGGATTTCCAAGTGGAATTGACATCACCTTTATGCTGTTTTGAGGGTTTGTAACATTATTACAGTAACTGCCTTTTTCCATCTGATTCTCAAGTTCACTACCTTTAGTCACTCGCGGTTGGACTCTGTTGTATTCTTCTTTACTGGACAGCATTTCGCTTTATCAATGGGCTGTACCATTTTATTTTGGTTCCTCAGCGTTTTGCAACTATGTTGTCAGTGGGGATTTCAATGTGTACCAGGACTGTAGACAAGTGGTGCAAGCAAACAAAAAATTATTAATCATCTAATTTTATTTTTCCAAGATGATAATTAAAATTTTATAAGAACATTTTGTACATCATTAATTAGTCAGATAATATTAGATGGAGTGAAAAATTATGTGATGACATCAGCACTGAAGTCTCAGATTAAAAAGCAGAACTCCTGTGGTAGAAAAATCAGGTGAGGTCTTGTGAGTTTTTGATGAGGGAAAAAAACAGCACCATTAATTCCAACTTGAAGAGGGAAAATAATACTGTCAAATCAAAGACAGACAATAATTGAATAGGCTGTATAACAAACACAAAGTTTTTAGGAATGAATGTTGACTGTCAGTTCAAATGGAAGGAACACATCTGTAAAGATATTAACAAAGAGAATGCCTTCAGTGTACTTTTAGAACCCTGTTACCAATTTTTAACAAACAGTGAAGTGTAATTTTTAGTGTTAGCACTCAGTCCTTAGCTACGAAATTTTTTTTTTAACAGCTTTCAATTTTTAAACAGGGACATTAAGATAAACAACTAAAATAGTAAGAGAGTGTGCTGCAAATAGTCTTAATTGCGCTCACTATTTGTGTACATCTGTCAGTCTGTTATAGTGATTAAGAAAAAGTATTTGAAAATATTGTACAAATAGCTTGATCCTTATCCTTAGAGTAGGAGCTTCATTTAACTTAATTAACAAAAAATAAATAAAATAAAATATTTAAAAAGACATTAAAAGCATACTGTATTGAACAGTACATATTGTTTAGCTGCAGATTACCGGTAAGTAGGTAAGGCAGCATGGGAGTTGCTAAAAATGGAACATAAATTAATAAATCTGTCATTCTGTGCAGCTTATACTGAATTTACAAAGATTATCACAGACTATGAGTCACTAGTGTTGTGATTTACCTTTGTGGATATTTTAATTCACTTTCACACCAGGGAAAGCAATTAGTGTATGAAGGATGTAAACTACCCATGCATGGAGATCCTTGTGTGCTACTGCACAAATAAAGCTTGATCATTGTAAAAGTCTGTGTTTTGTTTTCATAGAAAGATTTAAGTTTAATGTACATACTGAAATATGTATTTCAGGTGGACATTGAAAACCTTCAAAACAGGCTTAAAGAGAGACATCGAAATTGAAGACCTGTATGCACCCCTGAAAGAGCACAAATCATCACTGTTAGGTGAAAGATTTGAAAGGTATGTACCAAATGTATGTATGAGTGTTTAATGAAGACTGCCTGTAAGTAGTTATTCTTAGTGTCTTCCAAACGCAAATGCTATGAAAAGAAACCCTAACTATTGATGTACATTGATGTAAGTAAAACACTATTGCCCAGTATTAGGTCAGTTACTTGATTAAGAAGAGGTATCTGGCACTAGAAATCAATTGAGCTATTGAAGAAGTAGTATTCATTGCCCATCACTTTTTTCCATGTGTCATCTTTTATTTCTTCTATTTTCTTCTGTATTGTTTTTAGTTCATTTACATGTTGGACATTATCTTCAATTTATCTTATAATATTTAATTACATTATTAATAGCAGGTCCCAACATATTACAGGTTGTGGAAACAAGACTGCAGAAGAGCAGTGAAGAAGAATAGAAGTCCAAGCTATCTGCGTGTTATGCTCAGTGCATACGGATGGAAATATATGATGTATGGATGTATTCGAGCAGTTCTTGAATTGTTTGTCCGGTTTGTACATACAATTTTTGGAATATCAAAAATTACTGGAGTAAGAATATGAACACTTATGATAATTTATTATTACTTTGCTAGTTGCAAGATTTGTACACTTTTCCCTGCTTTAGATTGTGAATTTTATTGTAAATGTGGATGTTAATACTGGTCTGTATATAGACACATCTTTGACAGATTAACTGAAGAAGCTTTCAGAATTGTTCAATGAACCATATATTTTAAAACTTCAGAAACAAATAATTTTGTTGGGTTTCTTGAGATTAGTATAAATTTTTGTCCCAACTTTGAAGTTTATCACCCACAGAGCTCAGAGTATATGGAACATTATGTGACTTAACTAATGCATGTTGAAAAAAAAGATTACAATAGTTCAGTTGATTTCTAAAACTTTAAAATACCTTAGCCAAAAAATGAATCTCATCATCATTAAATAGCCAGATGAAGAGTTTCCTAGTGTGTGCTGCTCCACAGATGTGGATTCTGTTGCACTACCAACAAATAAATTTGATGATGATAGTTTCCACAGATACAGGAATGTAGTTTGTGGTGAAGTTTTAAAGATTTTCATCTTACTTCTCTTCTGTTGTTTAAAGAATGCTTTTTATTTCTGCACAGAATTGTAATGTCTTCTTGTAGCATAGTTGACGAAGAAAGAACACAAGATAAGACGAGGTGGATTCACTAACTTTTCCACCTAAAACCTTCCTTCCATTTTAAAATGTGTGAACTACCTTCTTTTCAACAATTATGAAAAGAATAGATTGCTACTCACCATAAAGACGACACTCACGCAAAACTACTTTCTCCTGATGCTCTAGCCAGCTAGAGCAGCAAGAGTTCACGATCATATGTGTGTGAGGTGGACCACGAGGTGCACTTTGTGTGAATGTGTGTGTGTTTTCCTTCCTTTTCTCAAGAAGACTTTGGCTGAAAGTTTAGTGTGAAACAGTCTTTTCGTTGTGCCTATTTGCGACCCAGCAAGTCATCTTTATGGTGAGTACAATCTATCCTTTTCATAATTGTTGATATTCCTACTTTCCCATCAGAGATTTTCATAAGCTTCCCTTTCTGTTCATAATCACCCATATAATCTGAATAGTGATGTGCCATGAATGAAAACTTTGGTTTTATAGGTAACTTACAGGTCAGTACTTTCAAACTCTCACCTCAGACTTTTTTACCAGTGGTGTAATATGAGCCAACAACTTCCTATCATGTTCTAGAGAAATTAGGGTTATACATTTGAAATATTTTTCATATTCTTTACTGAAACCAAGCTTTTTAGTATCATGAATGTATTTGATAATCTTTGGTGAAATGTGAAGGGTGGCACAGCCACTCTTTCTTGGTCTTCTGTTACAGTATTTCTCACCAGGAAGTACCATGCCAGTATCGGAAGCATATCTGTATGCTACTGCAGTGATATTGTGTTCTTTGATTTCTGCCATCGTCATTCATCCGTATATGATGGCAATGTTTCACTTGGGCCTCAAAATGAGGGTTGCCAGTTGTTCACTTCTTTACAGGAAGGTATGCCACATTTTGGATACATAATGTATTTCACTGCACATTTGTTTTACAAATTAGTGTAGTACAGTGTTCTTACAACCTTTTATTGACTGTTGTGGGAAGTTAAGACAATAGAATAGAAATAGATGTGTATTAATGGAAAGTGTTAAGATTTCCAGCAGGTGAGAAGTGTAGAATGGAGACAGTTGTATAAGAGTGTAGAGAGTACTGGTGCACGGTAGCAGGATAAGAATATTGGGACAACTACCAGCAGAACATGAATTTGATTACCATTCTGCACACAGTAACAAAAACGTGGTAGCTAGATAACTCAATGTTTTTTCTTTCTTCAAAAATATGAAGAGGAAAATAAATCAGCATGTGTGAGATCTTTTACCCTTTTCCATGTTGTTTCGTTTCCTCCCTCTTGTTACCTTCATAGTTTCCTAAGTTTGTCAATCCCCTTTTATTATTAGTGACATTTTACTTATAGTATCTTTCTTACACCAATTCATTTATATACCTCTGACATGTAGTGGTGAAAATCCCCTTTTTGCAGCTTCTGAACTACTTTTCCCTTTCAGCTTATACCTATTTTGTCTCTCCACTTTGTTTAGCAGAGGAATTCCTTGGACAGTCTTAGTGTTGACACCTTTGCTTTTAATTTTGCTGAAAGTTATTTTGACTTTTCTGTTTGCTAAATCTGTCCTACCTACAGCTATTCTCCTTTAGTCTCATACACTTCTATTCATTTAATTGCAGAGTGACATATATTGCTGCAGTCCAGTCTTTTCAAGGCAGTATTTGTATTTCGTCCTCCATATTTGTATTTCCTTTAATCAAGTGAAGTACTTATTCTGTTACTCAACGTTTCTTCACACTTACCTTTCTTGTACCTAAATATGCCTCGCCGTCTTTTGTGATTGCCCTTTTAAGGAATGTCCATTCCTTTTCAGGTGAACTACATTCTGTGGTATTCGGTTTTGCAGTATCTACCTCCTCTGAGACTTTCAAATGCTCAGCATCATTCCTCAGTACTTGCAGTGTTGCACTTCTTTCAACACTGATTCTTACTGATAATTCTCTCAAACTCAAACATTATTAAATTGTGATCTAAATCAATATCTGCTCATAGGTATGAATTACATTGCAATATCTGATCTCTGAATCTCTGTGCCACTGTGAAATAATTCTTGAACATCATATTTGTTACTATTAGGTGAAGTTATTTGCAGAAGTCAAAGAAACTTTCTCCTCTATCATTATTACTGTTAAGCCCGTATTCTCCTGTAACTCTGTATTCTATTCCTTCCTCTACTATACTTTTCCAAAACCCGATGATTATTAGGTTTTAATCTTCTTTACATATTGAATTACTGTTCAGCTTCATCATATACTCTCTCTGCCTATTAATGTTCTGCTTGTGATGCTGATATTGCCATGATACACCTCTTTTCATGTGACCATGCACTGACATACCACATACATCGTATTTGTTCTGTATATATTTTTAATTTGATCATTTTATGCAAGCATAATTTCACTTTGTATGGAAGTTCTTGTCTGGGGTGTTTATTGTCAACATCAATATAGTTTTTTTTCATTTATACAATAGCTTAAGGAAACAGTATCATATTATTGTTCATTTTTCATTGCTGTAGCTTCAAGCAGAGGTAATCAACACTGCCACACTGCAACTAGCATGACTCTCTGTATTCAGCAAACAATTCTCAGATATTTTGAAGTTATAATTATAGAAACTGTGCTCACCGTAAGCAATCTCGATATTAAAAGGTATTGTGCTTTTCAAGGGTAGATCACTTATGGTATCCTTTTTGTAAAATATCAGATAAGCTGTGTTAAAACAATATTATGAAAAGGACAGTTTTACTCACCATATAGTAGAGATGCTGAGTTGTGGAAAAGCACAACAAGAAGACTATCACAAAATGAGCTTCCAGCCATTGTTGCACTCCATTCTGGATTTTTTGTTGTTTAATTTTAGCCGGTCGTGAAATGTACTTTGTGAAGTACTGTATAGTAAAACCAGAGATTTCATTAGCTTTGTCTTTTACATAGAATTCAATACTTTTTCTTTCTGAAACAGTCAGTTTTTTTTTAAATATTCATGATATCTCAAATGAGAAGAAAAGGTTTTCTATTCACTATTTCAGAAATTTAAACACTGCAGATACTTTTCTCCACATAACAACTTCATGCTGGTCTATTTTGCCACAGAATCCATATCAGTATTAGCATACAATATATGCCCTGTAGAAACTTTAAATTCATATGTATGTATTGAAGTGTGGTTGGACATGAAAGGAACAGATATTTCTCTATTTGAGAGTCACAGCAATAATTGTCACAGGGAATCAGAGCAAAAAAGTGGTATCTTCTAACGGTTGCTGGCCATCGACTGAAGCTGTCGCTCTGACTGACTTAGTGATGGTCCAGTCCCAAAGAAGTATATGAGGCCATGTTATTCTGATACCTGCATGTTCAACATGAAACATAAAAAATACACATTTTGTAATTATTTCATAAAATTATAATGAGTAGAAATTCTTTACTTATATTTTAAAAGAAATATGTATCTTTACATTGCTCAGGTGGCAAAGGCAGCAGTGTATTCACAAATTCTGTCACACTACATATCCTTCCCTTAAGGTGAACGACACAGGGTTTAAGATTTGCTACAGTGTCGATCAAAAAACTACACAATTAACATAATAAAAATCAATTACAATACATTAAGCTAGTTTAAGGGGCAGTCAAATGCAAACCAGACAGATGTAAGAAAATTTTAGTAGCTGTTTATTATTCCAAAAATAATCACCATAACTGTTAAAACATTTGTGCCACTGTGAAACAAGTGGTCAGTGCCTTCATGAGAAGATGTTTGTAACTACAGACCCATGATTGTACCCAGATGTACATCTCTTTGTCTTTCTTCAGGGCTACAAAAATATTGAAATCATAAGGGGAGTGATTGAGACTGCGTGGAAGGTATGTAATGGCTTCTGTATGGAAAAAACCATTACAGATCTTCCATACTGTCCAGATCTCTCCTCATGTGATTTCCATGTTCACCTATGAACGCATTAAAGTCCAAATATGTCTCAGTATCAGGCTTGTGATCATCATACATTCTAATACACTCACTGGGACACAGAAATTCATTTCCAGCTAAGTCAATATTACCATACACTTATTTCTGTAGATCCTCAGTAATTTTACCAAAATACCTATGTATGTGCACTTTTATGCCATATATTTCATTAGCAATTTTATTTATACAGTACCTTGTTTCAGTAATACATTCTTGCATATGGATCCCAAGCTGTGCATGTAATACCCCTTAATGTTTATTATTGACATTTACTTTGCATATCAGATCTTCTTTGTATCCTGAAATGTTATGTTTTGAGATTTCAGTACCAGATTTTATATCACGTTTTATTTCCCTGGTATCTGTCTTTAATCCTTTGGTCTGCTCAGCTTGTGTATCAAATTTCTCCAACATTTATTTCATTGCCTCATTATTATTTAAAGCCTTCAGCATTCAACATATAACATTTCTTTAATAAGTTGAATATCTTCTGTCTTCATGTTTCTAATTTTAATGTTAAAATTTAAACAGTTTAGTCTCAGTTAGGTACACTGAATACTGCAAAATGTGCCACTGATTGTTATAGAATCACTCCAGTGCTCTCCCAGTTTCCACCAACAGTCTCCGCCTGTAAAAATTAATCAGATCTTCTTATTCTTTAATATGGATTGTTTTTTTACTGGAAATGGCTCCTTCTTCCTGGATATAGCTTCTTCTTATTGAATATGCCTTCTTCTTGGATATCATGTACCAGGTTTATCTATATCTAGATTGAACCTTCCCTACCACATTCAGACTTCCAACATTTCATGCTCTTACTTGTAGACTAATACTGTTTCTTTGGTTTTTCCACCTTTTATTCATGGTCACAACTTGCTTCATAGCCCCACCATGGATCCAAACAGGAGGCTAATCCAGTGCCTTTTGCCAGTGGAAAGATCATCATGACATTGTTGAATTACAGGCTACATTTACTGTAGACACATGTGTCATAACGCAATGGTTTCCACTGCCTTCTCCATTCTTATTCCATTCATTATTGCTGATTCTTCTCCCTTGTGCCCTCTATCAGCCCCAGAGGCAAGAGGGTGCCCTGACCTTCAATGCCCTCCTCTTACCTAAGTGCACAATAAATTCCAACATAACAAATGAGTTAATATCATCACTATATTTTGTCATGTCAAGACTTTTTCTTCTTATCCTTATCCAACAATTGATTTTCCTTCGTTCCACATAATGTTAAATGAGTCACATATGCAATGATGTAACTATGCGCATTATGTCTCCTGATGTTTTAAACTGAATTTGTTCTGCTTGAGAGCAATTAATGAAATGAAGTAAATGAATACAAATGAAAGTAACAGTTTTGTGCAAAAACATCTAACTTAATATATGTTGTAGCTACCATTATGCACAGCTGCTTACAATTACTGTTTTATTTGATATTTTGTAGGCGCTGAAGCTTAATAAGACTGCTTTGGCACAAACTACCATTGGACAAGTGGTAAATCTTATGGCTAACGATGTCAATAGGTTTGATATGATGTTTATACTTGGACATTACTTGTGGATTGGACCTATAGAAACAGCTATCATAACATACTTTATATGGACGAAAATTGGAGTAGCAGCATTTGGTGGTATTATTTGTGTTTTGCTGTTCATTCCTTTACAAGGTTAGTGAGGAAATATGATAATGATGAAATATATCTATAAGTCAGATTCTGTAAGATAGCAGAGAAAAGAAATATGAAACACACAGTAACGGCTTTACTTGCTAATGGGAAATGGCCCCCAGTGAGGTGCATGTTAAGGTTAATTATGTGAGTGAGTGGTCAGTGTACTTATTGCATTTTCACTGATGGTTCATTTGGATGCCCAAAAATGATATCTGTGTTTGTTTATTATTTCTGTCTTTCTAATCTCTGCTTCATATATTTACAGTGAACAAAACTGGGGAGAGACAACCACTCATGCAGTTGTATGATACATATAAACTTGTAATCCATGGCCAAGATATTTGGGTGTGTTTAGTTGTCTATGGCATAATGTTTGCATCAAATAGACAAGTATGGTATTCAAAAGTTAATAAAGCCTATACTGTTATGTATGTCAGTTGATCACTTGCTGATCAGCTACAGGTGAATGGCTATCTTTCCTCATTTTTGTGTATCATTTCCATCCTTGAATTTCCATTGTTTGTATTGTTAGATACTTATCAGCTATTATTCTCTAGCAAGAATTGTATAAAATTTGCACATGCATTTGGTGATTGTCCAGCTGGAATCCTATTGCAGATTCTTGCATTGTTGGCCATTTTCTGGTAACCAGTCATTGGGGAATCACTAATCTAGGGCAAAGGGAGCCATAGCATGATTGAAGTGTGAGAGCTATATTCTGAAGTTTCTCTATTCTAAATTTAGTGGTAGTCTTAAACCTTTTTGACCAGCTTTTCCTCCATTGTTACTCTTCCATTAGGTCTGTGCTTTCAGGAGGCATGTGCCTTTTACAATTTAGTGTCATGACTGTGCCTTATCCAGAGAATTACATGTTCTTCTGAAGATGATATGGTTTTAGTCCATTTGATAACCTGAACAGTATGCAGTGGGAAAGTACTTAGCCAAAATCTAGCAGTAATCCAAAAGAGAATTTTTGGTATTTCTTAAAGTATACACATTTATGTTACATGTTTATATATTGATATATATGGCTGCCTTTTACAGCCATGACCAATTGAATGGTAACTTTTCTGTGCATAGTGGGTTCCCAGCATGCTGCCACTTATGGTGAAATGCTTTGTGAGCAATCATAAAGTCTCAATACAGCAAAAAAATATCAAATTTTCTCCAAAATCATAATGTCTAAAGAAGAGAATACCCCCGGTTTTATAAATTTCTGTTTATAAATACTCAAGCAAACTAAAATTTGTAGCAAGAAAGAATTTATTGTATTATGTTTTCACAATATATTGATCAAAGGATTTTTTAAATGTACATATACCATATATACATTTTCTATCCTTTATTCTACATCTACATTTACATCTTCATGAAAACTCTGCAGTTTACAATTAAGTGCCTGGCAAAGGTTCCATTGAACCATCTTCAATCTATTTTTTTACTGTTCCACCCTTGAACTATGAGCGAGAAAAATGAACACTTAAATCGTTCTGTTCTCTTATTTCCTTTACTTTATTATGATCATCATATCTCCTTATGTAGGATGGTGCTAACAAAATATTTTCATATGATGGTGATAGAAATTTCATGAGCAGATCCTGCCCCAACGAAAAATGCCTTTGTTTTAATGATTGCCACCCCAGTTCGTGTGTCACATCTGTGGCACTCTACATCTACGTCTGCATATATACTCTGCAAACTGTTGTATCCATTATTAGGGTTTCTTTCAGTGCCATTCACGTATGGAGTGCAGGAAGAATGATTATTTGAATGCTTCTGTGCCTGCACTAATTATCCTAATCTTATCCTCTCATACTCTATGCATGCGATTCATAGAGGATTGTAGTATATTCCTAGACTCATCGTTTAAAAATGATTCTTGAAACTGTGTTAGTAGACTTTCTCATGACAGTTTACTTCTGTTTTTAAAAGTCTGCCAGTTCAGTTCTTTCAACATCTCAGTGACACTCTTCCACGGGTCAAACAAACCTGTGACCATTTTTGCTGCCCCTCTTTGTGTACGTTCAAAATCCTCTGTTAGTCCTAATTGAGACCAGTGGCAGATACATATGAGGGGCGCCCACTGCCCTCCTTGTGGGGCTGCCTGCATTGTCACCCACACTGCCCCCGTCAGTCAGCCCGCATGCTATTTGTTCATTTCTTTTGTCAGTCGGCTCGACTGAAGCGAGTTATTGAGTAGTTGTACTTTCCTATGTAGCATGTGCGCCCACGTCAATGTATTTTATACATTTCTGTTTGGCACATAGATAGCTAACACATAGCACATGTCCTACTGACGATGTGATTAACCAGTTTGCAAGGAAGAATAGGTGCATAGAATTCATCATTTAAGGAAGAGAACCATAATTGTTACTTTTTTATATCACAAAATGGCATTGTCTCATATATGTGCATAATCAGTTTAAATAAAACTTTCTTAAACTTTGCATGTGACTTGATTACTTTTTATCACGGTAAAATTAAAGGTAGCTCAAGATATTTTCAGCACCCCCTCCTTGAAGTTTTTCTGTATCCACCACTGTTTGATGTGGATCCCACAAACTTGAGCAATTTTCTAGAACTGGTCACATGAGTGATTTGTAAGCAATCTGCTTTGTAGACTGATTGCATTTCTCATGATTCTACCAATAAAGCAAAGTCTACCACCCGATTTACCCACAACTGAGCCTGTGAGATCATTCTATTTTATATTGCTACAGAGTATTACACCCAGGTATTTGTAGGAGTTGGCCAATTCCAGTTGTGTCTCATTGATATTATAGTCACAGGATACCATGTTTTTTGTTGGGTGAAGTGCACGGTTTTACATTTTTGAACATTTAAAGCAAGTTGCCAATCTTCGCACTGCTTTGAAGTTTTATCAGTTTCTGAGTATTTATGCTGCTTCTTTCAGACAGTACTTCATTATAGATAACTGCATCACTATTAGTATTGTCACCAAGGTTGTTAATATTCAACATGAACAGCAACGGTCCCAACACACTTCTCCGGGGCACATCCGATGTTACTTCTGCATCTGACGATGACCCTACATCCACGATAACCTGCTGTGCCCTCCCTACCAGCAAATCCTCAGTCCAGTCACAAATTTCAGTTGATATGCCATATGATCATATTTTTGACAATAAACATAGATGTAGTACTGAGTCACATGTTTTTCAGAAAGCTTTCATTATCTCATGTGACAAAAGTATGAGTTGGGTTTCACATGATCAGTGTTTTTGAGATGTCTCATTACATTTGAGCTTGGAATATATTCTAAGATTCTGCAACAAATCAATTTCAAGGATTCTGAGTGGTAGTTTTGTGGATCTCTACACTTCTTCTAACTGCGTGTGACCTGTGCTTTCTTCCAACTGCTTGCCAGAGCTATTTGTTTGAGGGCTCTACAATAGATTATAGTTAGAAGATGAGCTAACTTAGCTGCAAATTCAATATAGAATTTGATAAAGATCCCTTTGGGCCCTGAAACTTTGTTCAGTTTCAACAATTTCAGCTGTTTTTTGACACCGCTGACACTAACATTTATTTCACTCATATTTTCGGTGTATGAGGATTAAATCTGGAAAGTTCTCCTGTGTTTTCCTTTCCTTCAGAGTTTCAAACTTCTTGCACTATTTGACATTGTCATATCTTTTTCCAGGTTGATAAATTCTATGAATGTATCTTGACTTTTCTTTAGTTGCTCTCATTATCAACTGTAACATCAGAATTGCCTCTCTGGTGCTTTTACCTTTCCTAAAGACAAACTGCTCCTCATCTAACAGATCCTCAATTTTATTTTCCATTCTTCAGTATATTGTTCTTATCAGCAACTTGGATTCATGAGCTGTTAAGCTGATTGTGTTATAATTCTTACACTTGTCAGCTCTTGCAGTCTTCGGAATTGTGCGAATGATATTTTTCCAAAAGTCGGATGGTACTTCACCAGGCTCATACGTTCACCAGTGTGAATAGTCATTTTCTTGACTATTGCCCCCAGTGATTTTAGAAATTCTGAAGGAATCTATCTATCTATCCCTTCTGCCTTACTTGATCTTAAGTCTTCCAATGCTCTTTTAAATTCTGATTCTAGAACTGGATCACCTATCTGTTCTCTTTGTGGGATGTGAGGTCCGCCAGCTATGCAAAACACCATCTTTCTCATTACGCAAACATGTTTTGGCACCACTGTGCCATCAACAGTGGGTTTTCGTTTTTATTTATTCTTTACATTTGAACCCACTGTTGAAGGCACAGTGGCGCCGAAACATGTTTGGGTACTGAGAAAAATGGTGTTTTGCATAACTAGCGGATCTCACATCCAACAATTTTAACTGCAAACATGGCCAATACAAGGAGCTGCAAATCAAAATGATGGATATCTGTTCTCTATTGACTTCTTTTTCTTCTTCAGTCACCTCAGACAAGTCATACCCTTCACAGAGGCTTTAATGTACTCTTTCCATCTATCCAGTCTCTCCACTGCATTTAATAGTGGTATTCCCACTGCACTCTTAATGTTGCTACCCTTGCTTTTAATGTCACCAAAGATTGTTTTGACTTTCTACATGCTGTGTCAATTCTCCTAGTATTCATTTCATTCTTCAGTTTCTTCACATTTTTCATGCAGCCATTTCCTCTTAGCTTCCCTGCACTTCCTATTTATTTCATTCCTAAGAAAATTAAATTTCTGTATTCCTGAATTTCGCTGATCATTTTTGTACTTCCTTCTTTCATCAATCAATTGAAGTATTTCTTCTGTTACCCATGGTTTCTTCGCAGTCACCTTTTTTGTACCTATGTTTTTTTTTCTAGCCTCTGTGATTGCCTTTTTTTAGAGATGTCCATTCTTCTTCAACTGAACTGCCTACTGAGCTGTTCCTTATTGCAGTATCTATACTGTTAGACAACTTCAATCACACTTCTTCATTCCTTAGTACTTCTGTATCCCATTTCTTTGCATACTGATTCTTCCTGACTAATCTCTTACATTCCAGCTTGCTCCTCATCACTACTGAAGTGTGATCTGAGACTGTTTTTGCTCTGCTATGGTAGTCATTGAATACTTCATGCATTGCTCTCGACAGTCAAATTCATTTCATTCAGCTTCTCACTTTCATAGTCCTCTGCATTGTTTCATACTTATTATGCAGTAGTTTTTGTTTCTTTTTTAAGATTCTTTACAGTGACTGCCTGAATTTAAAATTTTCCCCAAAAATCTCACTGCTGTCAATTTCAGTTTTCAATCAGTTTTCTGTAGTTAGTATTATGTGAGCTTCACAACTTTTCAGGAGCACTTCAAATTCTGGCATTTTGTTGTGAATCTTAGGTAGTTAATTACTAGGATTTTAATGCTCTCATCTGTGGACAGCACAGCATTCTTTTCCCTCTCATACTTACACCTCTGAGTCTCCGACAACTGTCGTTCTGGATAGACCATAGCCTAATCTACAAAACCCTCATGTGCAATTATACAAAACAACAAAACAAGCTACCCTTCTTTGAACTTTTTCAATGTCCTCCATCATTCATATGTTTTGTGGATCCCACGCTGCACAGCAGTACTCGGAAGAGGATGGCGAGCATAGTGGAGTCAGTCTTGTTAGTAGAACTGTCGCATTTTCTAAGTGTCCTGCCAATAAATCACAGCCTCTGGTTTGCTTTTCCCACAACATTATTTATGTGACCATCCCAATTTAAGTTATTCATAATTGTAATCCTGAAGTATTGGTTGAATTCAAAGGTGTTGGGCTTGTGAGATTTATCATGTACCTAAAATTTAGCGGTTTCCTTTTAATATTCATGTGCATGAGTGCACACTCGTTATTATTCAGAGTCACTAGCCACTTTTTGCTCTATACAGGCACCTTGTCTAAATCATTTTGCAAATGGTTTGGATCATCTGATGACTTTACAAGATGATAAATGACAGCATCACCTGCAACCAATCTAAGAGGGCTGCTCATATTGTCTCCTAAATCATGTATACTGGGTGGTCAGAAATAGTCTGAAAAGCTTGTAAAGGTGTTGCAGGATAGGTTGTGTTGAGAAATAACTCTTAAGAAAAAAATCAGTACATTGTGCCATTTTCAAGTTAACTGTCAATAAAGTTAGCCAATCAGGCTGTTGCGCATACCAGTTCAAACTTTCTGCCGTATATAATTAGTGTAAGTTGTTCTCATAGTATAGATGACATTGCATATAACTGCTCAGCCTTTGGATCAGGGTCAATGTCCAGTTTTCGTATCGCTCTCTTGTTCGATTAGAAAAGCAAATGAAATATACATTTGGTGACACCAGCTCTGGTAGGCTGCTTCAATTAACACTTCCGTAAGGAATGCCAGATATTACTTCTGTTTTACTCAATGACTTTCTTTCAGTTATTGTGAACTATGACCTTTTTGACAGAAAATCATGCACACAGTAACATAATAAGATGAAACTCTGTAGGCAAGCAATTTTATTAGATGTTGCTATTGCTGGAAATCTAAAAACATGGAATCAATTTGAGACCCCTATTGATGGCACTTATTACTTCCTGAGAATGAAGAGCTGTTTGTATTAAACAAGAACAACATTTTTTGATTATGTACTGACCACATCTTAATAGATTGTTTCCTTGGAGGTAATTCATAATTTTTGAACACAGTATATGTTCCAAAATCCTGTGGTGAATTGACATCAGAGATATTGGTCAGTAATTCTGCAAATTACTGCTATTGCCTTTCTTGAGTATTGGTGTGACCTGTGGAACTTCCCTGGCTTTACATATGGATCATTTGACTAGCACCAGTTATGTGTAATTGGTAAGTAAGGAGCAATTGTATCAGAATACTCTGAAAGGTTCCTAATGGGTATACTATCTGGACAAGAGACCTTGCCTTTCCTTAGTGATTTAAGATGTTTTGCTACACTGAGAACACCTGTGTCTAAATTTGTCATGATGGCAGTTGTTCTTCATTCAAATTGTGGAATATTTACTTCATCTCCTTTGGTCAAGGAATTTCAGAAAACTGAGTTTAGTAACTCTGCTTTGGTAGCAGTCATCTGTAACATTACCATTGCTATTGCACAGTGAAGGTACTGGTTGTGTTCGTCATTGGTGAACTTTACAATAGACCAGAATCTCTCTCTCTCTCTGTTTTCTGCCAGTTTTTGAGAAAGAGTATTTTTGTGAAATCTGTTAAAAGCACCTCACATTGAAGACTGTGCTAAATTTTGAGCTTCCGTGAGACTTTGCCACCCTTGGGGATTTTGCAGTCTTTTGAATCTGGCATGCTTTTTTCATTGCTTCTGCAACAGTGTTCTGACCCGTTTTGTGTGCTATGGGCGATCAGTACCATCCCTCATTAATTTAATTATTATACATCTGTCAATTTCCATTGATACTATTTCTTTTAATTTAAACCACAGTTGGCCTGAGCTTACATAGTCAGATGGAATGAGTGGAGATTGTCTCTTAGAAAAGCAGCACCAAATTTCATCTCCTTCTTTGAATATATATGTTTTGTGTTTATTTTTGGTGGATTTGGATGTTATGGTATTCAGTCTTGCTACAAAGACGTTGTGGTCACTAATCCCTGTATCTCTCATAATGCTCCCTGTTTGCTTAGGAGTATTTTTGCCAAGAGGTCAGGTATGTTTTTGCAATCATTTACGCTTTGAATGGGATCCTGAACTAACTGTTCAAACTCATTTTCTGAGAAAGCATCCGATATGATTTCAGATAACATTTTATGTCTGCCACTGACTTTAATCATGTACCTTTGCCAACTTCACTTTTGTTTTCTAAATAGACTTACCCATGTATTCTTTCATAGAGATTAAAGTATTTCATGGCCCTGGAAAAGGCTGGGCCTTGAAGGAAACATAATAATAAACAAGTGTCATCCAACAAAAAGGTTAAGTACTTTAACTAATTCCTTTGTCTTCTTTTATAACTCGTTAATTTATAAGGCATTCCAACCTGAGATGCTGTAGTTGGTGGTCGTGTGTGCATGAGGTGTGCTTGCTTGTGTGTATGAATGGTGTGTGTTTCTCTTTTGTTGATGAAGGCTATGGCCAAAAGGTTTATGTAAGTGTCTAATTAATTGGGCCTGATAACTTCTTAAGTGTGCTTCTTTACAGTACGTAGCAGTCTTTTCCTACGTAGTTGAAGTCCTACCTGGAGTTACCGTTATTTAATTTATCTCATAATTTCTGTTAAACTGTAAATTCTACATGACCACATTAACAAAAATTATCAGATATTTAAAATCCAACTATAACTTCATAAAGATTAAAAGCAAAAATCATTATGACTTTCTTGTGATTCCTGGTCAGCTATTTATTGTTATCAGATTCTTTCACTTAGTTTATAGTGCACTGTGGAACATAGCTCCTGGAAGCACAGCATGGCATCTCCTTTTTGAGTTACTCCTAGTTGTCCTGTCTTGCTTAACTGTAGCTAATACTTACATTTCATTGATATTCATGTTCTTGTGTTATGAAGTTCATGATTCTATGTGCATTTTTAGCAAGGAATATCCAATTTAAAATTTTGTTTAAAATTTTTATTTGAAAATAAATTCACAGTGTTCAATATTCTACAGGTTATCTTGGTAGACTAACTTCCAGATTCAGGTACAAGACAGCAATTCGCACAGATAACAGGGTACGCATAATGAATGAGATAGTTTCTGGAATCCAGGTTATCAAGATGTATGCATGGGAGAAGTCATTCACAAGTTTAGTTGCTGCTGCACGAAAGTGAGTATCATGAGTTCACAGTGTTCCTTTTATCACTTTAAAAATGTAAGCTGTAAGAGGAATATTACTGAAACTTAGTGTATATTACGAGCATGTACTGTGTATCTGTGTGCGTGACAAGGATGGGGGTGGGTGGAGCACCCATATTCAGGAGGGCAACAGTTTAAATCCCCACTCAATGATCTAACTTTAGAGTCCTGTTGTTCCCAGAAATTGGTTTAATAAAATACTGGAATGATTTCTTTGAAAAGGGCACACCTGATTGCTGATTTCCTTCCTTATCCTTCCCCAGGCTAAGCTGATGTTCCATTTTTAATAATCTCATTGTTGATGGGACATTAAACCTTAATCTTCTTTCCTTATACCTATTCCCCTATCAAGAATATGTACCTTAATCATCTTTCCTTATATATCTTCCCTATGAAGAATATGGATATCTCATATTGGTGCCCTTATTCCAGACACAGTGTAAGAATAATGCCAACATCTGTAAACATGCAAATAATGAAAATAAGTTGCATAAAATTATTTTGCTCCTTTCATATATGAATATCTGGTAACCCAAAAAAATAATGGTATTTACATACATGAAACATGTTTTCTTCTAAAATTACAAATGGTCATACTGTTATATCTACATACACCAGTCATGTTTGATTGACTATGTTTCACCTGTGAGTGATGGGGACAGACATTAGCGAGCCAATTTCAGCTCTTGTAAACATAAAACTGGAAGCATTATAGTGTAGTATACCACAAGGTTCTGTTTTGGGCCTTCTGTTGTTTCTGATGCATACTCATATGAATGATATTCCACTTGCATATTTCAGGAGATGCATATTTCATCATTTCTGCCAATTCTAAAAGAATAGAAAAAAACAGTCATACCAAACCTCTTACCAGAAAGACACAGATATTTGAAAATATCAGTAAATTATTAAAGGCACGTGGATTATTATTAAATTTGGACAAGACATAAAACATACAATTGACTACTTCTCTTACAACTCCTCAAGCTATAAAAACGTATACTCAAACAGTGAAATACAAGAAACAGAAACTTCAGTTTTGAGAATGACAGCTAGATAACAACCTCAATTGGAAAATCCACATCCTAGAATTAATTAAGCACATTAGTGCAGCTACATTTGAAGTATATTTGACTTGTATTGTAAGTGATTTAAAAAATCAAGCTATTCTACATATTTGCAGGTACAAATGAATCAGTGAACCAATTTTTTGTAAATTAAACTTTCAGGGATAGTGTTTCAGAATACAGAAGCACTTTCTAAGGCTTATCTCTGGAGTTAGTTCTAAAACATTTTTCAGATATGTCTCAGAACTTGGTAATTTGATACCTGCTAAATATTTTTCCTTTTCACAAAATAAAGTGAAAGATGTGAATAAACATTTAAAAAAGTCTCATGATTCACTGCCAAGAGCTGCTAATAAATACTTCTTTATTACAGTCAGTTTCAGTCCTCAAATCATCATGAGGTATCCTGTATACCAGTGGAAAGAACAAAGGAAATACGTTTATATTTAACTATACACACACACCAGAACTCCCAGAATAAGGTGTTACATACTCACTTATAAAGTAATAAGACTGACAGTGTTCATACATATAAAAATACTTGAAGACACTGCATTTCTGCAGTGTTAGCAGCCTCATCAAGAAGTAAAATATGTTACATTGTTGATAGTAAAATGTACCAAGCACTGCTAATCATTTTTCAGTATACTAAGTCTGGTTCTAAATTTCACTTGGAGGCACTCTACATACTACTGACAATACAGGTGATAAATTAATGTTTACAAGTCAACCAAAGAGGATAAGTGTGTCTGCATACATCAGTGTTTGCCCCATGATTCCAATGATTAATATCCTTATGATTATACATATTGCATATCATATGTTACTGTGATCATTTGTAACAATCATGTATAAAATCTTATTGATCTATTAATTGTAAGCAACAGCATATGATATGTATTGCCACAGCATTAACATTGTCAGTAATGAAGTCCAAATGTATAGTGACATGTGTATGCATTTTAGTCTATGTAAAATAATTTATACCTTACATTTGTATGCATATAGTTTCTGTTTTATGCCAATCTTTGAAGGCACAAATTCTGGGTATTCATGCTTTATTAAATCATAATTAATTATATTGAAAATAAAACTGTCACAATTTCAAAGTTATTTTTATTTAAAAATGACATTTTAAGCCATGGATAGGCATCATCAGATTATCTAAAAGGAAAAAAAGGATGATAATTAAATAACCATCCTATAAACATTGTAAGTCATGGTTCTAAGAAGCACCAATAATTTAATTAAACCCCTCAACCACACTCATGTAAAACTGTCAAATGAAGTTCATTGTGCCAGCTACCAAAGCTCTATGTCAACCACATACACATAAAATCATGTGGATGAAAATCCAGTTTTCAGAATAACTAAAAAGAACTGAATTTCAGAAATCAACCCATAGCCACAATGGGAACGAGGTCAGACAACCTGTTAAAGGAAACCAACAAAGAATTACAAATACCTTTGAACTGTTATAGCAACAAAGAGGTCACAACACAGAGACCTACATAAATCAAACTGGCCTGGATGCCAAACAGCTGAATGGTCTAATTGGCATTGGCAGTAGAATTACTGAATGGCAGATGACCGCATATAGCCATGCTAATACATCAAAAGCACAACAGATGGCACTTGTATCTTAAGTTATGGACAAGGCTGATATGGAACTGATAACCTACACTTGATAAGAGGAATTAAATTACATTAAAATGCAATGAAAATTAAAATTATGGAGCAGGTAACATGGGCCATCCAAATGAGGTTTACTGTGCATACTAGGTAAACAGTATTGTGGTAAATGATTGTATTATTAAAAGTTAGCCAGCAAGCTCAACATGGATAAAGCATAGAAAAGCAGCATCCATGAACAATTGAATAAGTAAACCAACTGTAAAATTGCAATAAAACTTTTACAAATCTAAAAAATTATATATGTGTGAGGGACAGAATGCTATGACAATGCTCTATTAAATTCATGCTCAGAAACTAAACAATTATTGTGAATGTTCATACAGGACAATACAAATGTAAACATTTGAGTGCCTATGTGGTGGTCATGGGGTAAAAATACACTGTACACCATACAAAAAGCCAATAAACAGAAGATCCAGAACCAATGGCACACATCAAATAGGTCTTAAGTTAGACTACAAGAAGACTATGATAAAACAACTTAATGGAATAAAAACGCTAGGTCAATGGAGGGACCTTGTGACAGGTATCATTAAATCATAACATGTCTGATTCTTGATAACATACTGATCATTAAGATGAGTACCACTATGTTCACTTTTGTGTATAGCAACTTTCATCTCTTCTAATAAGTTCAGCTTTCATCCACTTTTGCCCCAATGGAGTGTTTTTAAATTGCTTAGCATCGGTGGCTGGTGGCCACTATCCTTTGATGCTCTGTGGATGCTGAGTGGTGTCCACTCTGCCTTTTTCTGTTCAGTAAATGTCACAAAATTTAGTCTTAAATGTCTTATGTCCATACAGCTATTCATTGTTGATATAATCGTTCTGTAGGCTATTGGTTAAAGGAAAATAGAGTCTACACGCTGTTTCTTAAAAATGTTTCGCTAACTCATATTAAAGCTTTCCTATGAAGGGATTCTCATAAAATTATGATTAGCAGTTGGTGAAGCAAATGGGAAGGTCTTTTTGTACATAGATTGTCAGTCATCACTGGATTACTACTGTTATGAACAGCAATGTACTTAAGACCAGACAATTTTGCTGGACATAATGGGACTTCACTAATGCTGTGGTCCATAGTCTTGGAAAAAGCATGCTTGTAACAGAATGAGTGACAGGAGGAGGTGTGTATCAAAGAGTCGCTTTTGGTTGGTTTCTGGTAAATGTAAAACCAAATGTAAAGCCATTGTTGAGCTGTACTTGTAAATCCAGGTAGCTGAGTACTTTATTTTCATCCATTGTCCATGACTAAATTTCAGTTTTGCTTGAAACTTATTAAGATCATCTACCAACAACTCAACCTCAGCCACTGGCCCATTAAAATAATAAAAATGTCATATTGTTGACAGATGAGGACTTGCTTAGAACTCCCCATATTTTTACTGAAGTACTCACATTTTAAATGGTTTATGAAGGTGCCAGCAATAAAACCTGCTAGGTAACTGCCCATAGCCAGGCCATCAGATTGTATATAATGTTGGTTATTGAAAGAAAAATAATTATATACTCTAAGTCTTTGAGAATGGAGTAGTTTCATTGGTCTCTTTCAGCATAAGCCAGCTGTGTTCTAGAAGATTTTTTGATATGAGGGTGATAGTGTCATTGATGGGTAAGTTACACTACTGGCCATTAAAATTGCTAGACCACGAAGATGACATGCTACAGACACAAAATTTAACCAACAGGAAGAAGATGCTGTGATACGCAAATGATTAGCTTGTCAGAGCATTCACACAAAGTTGGCAGCAGCGGTGACACCTACAACGTGCTGACATGAGGAAAGTTTCCAACCGATTTCTCATACACAAACAGCAGTTGACCAGTGTTGCCAGGTGAAACGTTGTTGTGATGCCTCGTGTAAGGAGAAGAAATGCGTACCATCACGTTTCCGACTTTGATAAAGGTCGGATTGTATCCTATCGCGATTTCCGTTTATCGTATCACGACATTGCTGCTTGTTTTGGTTGAGATCCAATGACTGTTAGCAGAATATGAAATCGGTGGGATCAGGAGGGTAATACGGAACGCCATGCTGGATCCCAACGGCCTCATATCACTAGTAGTTGAGATGAAAGGCATCTTATCCACATGGCTATAATGGATCGTGCATGCATGTCTCGATCCCTGAGGCAACAGATGGGGATGTTTGCAAGACAACAACCATCTGCATGAACAGTTTGATGACATTTGCAGCAGCATCGACTATCAACTCGGAGACTATGGCTGCAGTTACCCTTGATGCTTCATCACAGACAGGAGCACCTGCAATGGTGTACTCAACAACAAACTTGGGTGCACAAATTGCAAAACATCATTTTTTTGGTTGAATCCAATTTCTGTTTACAGCATCATGATGGTCGATCCGTGTTTGCCAACATTGCGGTGAACGCACATTGGAAGCATATATTCGTCATCGCCATACTGACGTATCACCCGGCGTGATGGTGTGGGGTGCCATTGGTTACACGTCTCAGTCGCCTCTTGTTTGCATTGACGGCACTTTGAACAGTGGCTGTTACATTTCAGATGTGTTATGATCCATGGCTCTACCCTTCATTCGATCCCAGTGAAACCCTACATTTCAGCAGGATAATGCACGACCGCATGTTGCGAGTCCTATATGGGCCTTTCTGGATACAGAAAATGTTCGACTGCTGCCCTGGCCAGCACATTCTCCAGATCTCTCACCAATTGAAAACGTCTGGTCAATGGTGGCCGAGCAACTGGCTCATCACAATATGCCAGTCACTACTCTTGATGAACTGTGGTATCATGTTGAAGCTGGATGGGCAGCTTTACCTGTACATGCCATCCAAGCTCTGACTCAATGCCCAGGTGTATCAAAGCCATTATTACGGCCAGAGGTGGTTGTTCTGGGTACTGATTTCTCAGGATCTATGCACCCAAACTGAGTGAAAATGTAATCACATGTCAGTTCTAGTATAATGTATTTGTCCAATGAATACCCATTTATCATCTGCATTTCTTCTTGGTGTAGCAATTTTAATGGCCAGTAGTGTAGTATACATATTTTTAATATCTAGTGATAGCAAAATGCAATTAGGTAAGAAGACACTATTACTGAGAGCATTGAGCAATTCCTTCCTAATGTGAACCAAGAAATTCTCTTAAAAAACATACTTCTGAAGCAGAAGCTTGCATATTTATTTAGATGCAGGTTCTCCCACATTACTGATGCCATTGGATATAGAATATATTGAATAAGTCAATTTGTGTGTGGTGGTCCGGGTACATAATTCAGCATTTGTGGAGCACTTGAAAGCAATTTAAAAGTACTTCATTTGGTCAAAAAGGGAAAAAAGCTTATTAGAAGAGATAAAAGTTGTTACACACTCATGTGAACATAGTGGTACTCTTCTTAATGATCAGTTTGTTGGCAAGAATCAGACATTTTATGACTCAATGATGCCTGCCATAAGCTCCCTTCATTGACACCAGTGAGGTGGCATAGTGGTTAGCACACTGCACTCACATTCGGAAGATGACAGTTCGAACGCGCGTCCGGCCATTAAGATTTATGTTTTTTGTTATTTCCCTAAATCACTCCAGGCACATTCTGGGATGGTTCCTTTGAAAGGGCATGGCCAATTTCCTTCCCCATCCTTGACACAAACCGAGCTGGTGCTCTGTCTCTAATGGCTTCGATGTTGATGGGACATTAAACCCAATCTTCCTTCCTTCTTTTTTCCTCCATTGACTTAGCACTATTAGTGCAATAATTTTTTTATCATTGTTTTTCCATATTCTAATATAAGACCTATTTAGTGTGTACCATTGGCTCTGGACCTTCAATTTATTGTCTTTTTGTATGGTGTACAATGTGTTTTAATCCCATGAGCATCATGTAAGCGCTCAAGTGTTAACTATTTTATTGCGCTGTATGTACATTCACTGTAGTTGTGTGGTTTTTGAGCATGCATTTAATAGAGGATTGTCATAGCATTCTGCTCCTCACTCAGGCATATGTAATTTTTTTACATTTTTAAGATTTCTGGAAGTTTATTGCAATTTTACAGTTGGTTTATTTATTTAATTGTTAAAGGATCCTGCTTTTCTATGCTTTATCCTTGTTATACTTGCTGGTTAACATTTAATGTTATCATTAATTACCACAGTACTATTTACCTAGTATGTGCATTATTACCTGTTCAATAATCTTAATTTTAGGCTGCTCAGCAGTTTGGCATCTAGGTCAATATGATGTATGCATGGCTCTATGCAGTGATCTGCTTGCTGCTACAATGGTTCAAAGGTATTTGTAATTCTCCATTGGTTTCCTTTATCAGTAGGTCAGACCTTGTTTACTTTGTGGCTGTGGGTTGATTTCTGAAATTTTTCCATCTAGGTTATCACAGTTCTTTTTAGTTATTCTGAGGACTGGATTTTCATCCAGATGGTTTTATATGTATGTGGTTGGCATAGAGCTTTGGTAGCTGGCACAATGACCTTCATTTGACTGTTTTACATAATTAAATTATTAGTGCAGCTTAGAACTTATAATGTCTATAAGATAGTTATTTAATTAGCTTCCTTTCTTCCTTTCAGATAATCTGATGATGCGTAATTATGGTGAAATGCATTATTTTGGAATATAAATAACTTTGCAGTTATGACTGATTTGTTTTCAGGATAAACATGGAAATCAGTTGCTGTATCAATCAGCTATCAATGGATTGGAGTGAATACTACTCATAATTAATTAATTATATTATGTTATTATTTCATTGAATTAACTTATTCTAGTTGAGATGACTGTTTTTTCAGTTATAGGTACAAACATCTGTCTTGGGCAGAGGCTAGGTTCAAGGGGAAACTAAATCTTTTTCATAATCTAAATTTGACATTGTTAGCTTCGATGTCCATGACATGGAGTCCTGTGAGATCCTCTTTGTTACTCTGTAGTGTGTTGGTAGCTCCAAGCAGCACCTATTGTGACTTAAGCCATCCTCATGTGGGATGCATTACATCACATGGAATGTGCTAGTTGATGGGATTTGTGACTAATACTATCCAGTGGCAGCTGTTGGCTGTGTCTGGCTCTTAAACCACACAGTTTGTTTACGAAAATGAACACACATAAAATTCCTACATTAGCTTTGTTAAAACATACATTTTCACCCTTGTCCATATGCTAGCTATGATATTTTGTCTGTAGTACACATTAATAAAGACTTCAATATCCATGAATATGTCATAAGGAAAAAAGGAAGTTGCTTGTCCAGTCTGTAAGGGCATCAGTTACTAAAACTTCACAAAATTGGACAAACTCATTCCTGAGAGAGAGTCCACTTATATTTACATATCATTGATTATTACAGAAAATATTTCTATTAATTTAATAAGAGAGACCCACAGCCTTTTAGAAAATAGTGGAAAAATTGGATACAGGAAGATACAGACATTTATTATATTTATTATTAGAATTTATTATACATTTATTACAAAATGGCTCTGATAGCTTAGAGTGCACTAGTTTTCTGTGCTGAGGAAGGATTTGGGCAGATGAAGAAGGTCTGATGATGGTTACAATGACTTCTTTATTGAGGCTTGATTGCAACCATTAGTGAGTGGTTCAAAGAATATGACAGTGTCTCCCTGTAGATGACAGCCTCTGGCTGCTGACTGTGCATCCCTTTACTGGGTGGCTGATGCTGTGTCACCAGATTCCTGTGTCTCCTGGACATAGGGAGAGTAACTGGCAGTGGCAGTGAGAGGGGCATCAGGCTGTGTCACACTTCCGGGCTCGGAGGGTAGGTATCTTCTGTTGGAGCCCCAGTGAGGGCAGAGATGGCTTGAATCCAGCATGGTACTGTTTGAATGGTGGCAGGGATGCCTTGGCATACAGAGGCTTATGTGGCAGGCAGCAGTTAGTGTCCCACCTATGGCAGAAGTGCCTGCATCATCAACACGCTACAGAGTAGCACACGCCCGATGTCACATCACTGCCCAGCTATTTGACAATGAGGTGCCGGTTTGAGCATTGTTAAATATTGTTTCTCCATGCTGATGTATATTGCTTACCATGATTAGTGTGCTGTGATGAACCACATGGTACATGTCAGTGAGTCCTGGCTGTCATAACTGGCTCCTGTAAGCTGCGTCATACGTTGGTGGCAATTGTCATCTGTTGTCACCACCATAGCGTTGCAAAGTCATTGCCCACGCAGCTTTCACTTGCTGTGATCAGCATAGTGGTGCCCTGGTTTTGTCACCTGTCAGTTCCAAGACTCATTTACAACTTTATCCTTTACACATTATTTCGTAACTCAGCATCTCTACCAACTACACTATGCTGAACTTCTACAACAAACAACCTTGTATCTTACATTATGATCTTCTAAATATTTTAATAGCTTTGATGTTATTAACTGATATTTAATTATAACAAATACCACCAAGAATGATGCATTTTTTATGCATCTTCAATGTGCCATTGCCTTCAAATGGCATACTTCCATAACACACAACTTATAACATGAAAATAAAGAAATACAAAAATTCTTTAAGAACAAATATTACATTTCCCATCATTTTATTACAACACATTGTACCAATAATTATGTATTTTTGAGAGATTCTCAGCCTCAGGTAGTTCTTAGAAACATCATATATTCATCGGATGTATCCCACTAAATAATTACTTCAACTGAAAAGAACAAATACAATATGGCATCTATCAAGTTGTGCTTGTGACATAGAAAACGTTCTTGCCTCTTGTTCAACCTGTCATAGCACATTGTCAAAAATCACAGACCTCATTTTGTGTTTCACATGAGGCAATAGTTCCTCAACATGAAATAACAGGAAGTGATGACCTAAAACTACAGCTCACATCAGTGTTAGCTAACTCGTCCCATGTGAGTTTGGCTTCAGGGGTGTCTGCTGATGATTTCCATCAGCTGCATGCTGCCCAGGGAATAACTCAAAGAAATAAGAAAATTCAAAATAAGTGTTTCGACATTTAGAGAATAACTTCTGCCTCAAATAACATCATACTTATACTAGTTAGTTATCATAAAAATTATAATTACCACAACTGTGGATGTGTAAACTTTGGTGTCTGTATAGTTGTGTGTGAGCATATGAATATTCCAACCAGAGAAAGGGAAAGATCTCAAAAGCTAGTGCAAATAATGTTTTCTGTTGTGTGTTTCTCTGTGCCACACGTCAGTCATATACAGGTGCATTATTTTATGTATAATAAAATTAGTTGTAGACATGTTTGCTCATTTATAGATAATGAAGTTACAGAATATTTTGCACCTCTAATTTTATGGGAAAATTCCCAAAGTCAGTTCAGTCAAATTCTGTACCTTCACACATGCCGTCCAATACAAATGAGCAAGTGTGTTTCTGTTTTCTAACTAATCTAATTCAAATATCAAATATTACAAGAAGAATCATTATTTTTAGCTATACAACAAATAATTGAACATCACTCATGAAATTTCCTGGATGGAACAATACATGAAATAAAGGATAGGCAGACACTCACCTATAGCAGACTGATGTGTGACACACAGGCACTCATAACAGTAAACAGTATTCACACTTACTTTCAAGCTTTTGTTCTTTGTCTAGCAAAAGTAAACACACAATCACTTGGACATTCAAAAGCACACTCCTGTGACTACAGTTACGCTTTAATTGTGCTTGATTTTCCCTGTTATTAATTGTTAACCTACTCTGAACATCTATATGATACTTGGTTTGCTTTTGAAAGCTACTTGTCTGGAAATTACATCAGGTAAGTATGTACACATACTTTTTATATCACTATCCCTTATTATTATCTGTGTTTTTCTTTCAAAGTCAAAGGGCCATTACTCCTCACAGGAGAAACATTAAGGTTACCATATGAAGCTAGGTTCTACTTTACGGGACTGTCATATCTGACTGTGGTCAGCCATTTATTACAACAAAGAGGACCTCTTGATCTTCCAATGAATATGTCCCAATCTTCTACTTACTACAGCAAAGGCTTCTATAGGCTTTCCAATGTCAATACTAAAGGGCATTAGGTAATTTGTTTCTTTTACAGATTTACATAAAAATGTTTGTTTCACATTTTCTATCCAGAGCCAGTGACATTGCCACAGTGGTAACACTGGTTCTCATCAGATCACCAAAATTAAGTGCTATTGGGCTTGGCTAGCACTTGGATGGGTCACTGTCGGGCATTAGGTAATTTGTTTGTTTTACAGATTTACATAAAAATGTTTATTTCATATTTTGTATCCAGAGCCAGTGACATTGCCACAATGGTAACACTGGTTCTCATCAGATCACCAAAATTAAGTGCTATCAGGCTTGGCTAGCAGTTGGATGGGTCACTGTCTGAGTCCGCTGAGTGCTGTTGGCAAGTGGGGTGCACTCAGCCCTTTGAGGCCATTTGAGGAGCTGTTTGATTGAGAAGTAGCAGCACCAATCATGAAAACTGACAATGGCTAGGAGAGCAGTTTGCTGACCACATGCCCCACCATATCGATGTCTGGTGACACCTGAAGGCTGAGGATGACACGGCAGCTGGTCTGTACAGTTGGGCCTTCAAGGCCTGTGTGGATGGTATTGTTTTTGTTTAGTATCCAGAAAAATTGTATGTTCCTTTTAGTAGTACAAAACTATAATAAATAACTTGACGGGAAGCTATTTGGACATTGATTCAAATTGGCCACACCTGTAGCCCATTCTTAAATTCATTAGGCATGGCAAAATTGAGAATAAGCATGACTTTCGATGTGGTAGTTAAGCAACCAGCCTCTTAAAATTATACAATGATATTAACATTCAGAAAATTTCAAACAGCACAAATTTGCTTTTGTACAAAACCTTTACCATTTTAATGTTACTATGCAGCAGAAAACAGTACGTACTCTTACCAGATTTCATTGTTTAATAAACCAAACCAAAGAAATCCTGCTATAAATAGTGAATAAAATCATAAACCAATAACCTGAATCTACAAAAGTGTCAGGTGATTGACACCATCAGTAAATTAGAGTATGTCTCTCACAGCAAAAAATTCCCAGAGAATGTGCTTCTTCCTCCAGTATTGTCAATACTAGCATTACCATATCTGGCAGACTCTTCTGTATGAAAGTTCCAAACAGAAAATTACTACTCCCCTGTTGCAAGTAAAAAAATACTTCCCCGCACAGAGAGCAAAGATTACTAAGACCACAGTAATTATTACCAGTAAATTGGTACTTCCCTATAACAAGGTATGAAAAGGTATTTCATTGCACAGAATATAAAGAGTACTAAGACCATGGTAATTATTTGTTGACTCTGCACAAGTCTCCACTCCTCCACACTACTTCAATATGTGCCACTGTAGGTGCATACCTTAGAAGGTAAAAGAAATTGGTCCCAAGACCACAATATTAAATAATGTTTCTGCTTTTCAAGGGTCTTCACACAACATAATCTATCATAATGAACCACAATCATGATGATAATTCAATACCTAAGATTCCGAAATGGAGCACAGGGGTTTCATATTCCCATCTTTTCTTCTGTTTCTCACCCTCTTGGTTAAATGTTTAGTTGTTATGTCACATTCTGTAATAGTTGTTGTCAGTATGTCTGTGTCACACCTTGTAATGTTTGCCGTCAGTATACCTGTGTCTACTACAAAAATGGTCATTAGGCAGTGGTCCAGGAAGGACCGCAACCACTAGAATCCAAAGGGCTTCTGATATAAAATATTGTAAGCATTTCTACATAATTAATTTTGACATGTTCTAGATTAACTTTTGTGTCCAGTAATTCCTTTTCTATTTACTGGCATATCTGGTACTGATGTAATATGATGTAAATACCCAACCTTACTTTCTGACTTTCCTTCTACCAAATCTAAATGATTACCTAAATTTTGTATATGTTTATCATCTATATTAGTGAGCCCGCCTAACAATTGAAAAAAATGTGTTACCTATTTGACAGAATTTTTCACCTGTTTCAGAAATCTTTTGTCTGAGAAAGTTTTTCATTTATAAATTAAAAAAATTCTAAACCTTCATTTCTTACTCCTAAAGTCACGGTTTTGAATCTCCACACAAATCAAAGTTTTAAAAAATCACAAAAGTGGTATTGACAATAATTAGGAATTGCACTAATAATGCAAACACTGGCGTGTAAAACTTAAGGACGAAAGTAACTTTAAAATGATGTATCACTGCCAAGTAACATAGCTCGATGAAACTTGAATCTTACACAGAAAGAACTGCTATAGTATAGCACAGAAGGTAAATGAAAGAAATATCCAGTTAGATGGACAGAAATGACACTTTTATTCAAAGACAATAATTACACTGATGTCACTGGGATTCATGATGGTTCCCTGGACATTACAAAAGTTGGGATATGGTTTTTAATAGGGTGTGTGATCACCATGGTCAGCACTGCATGCTCTGCAGTGTCCTCAGACACTGGTCACAAGGTCGCTGGGAGTTCTCATGGTAGAGCATACTGTTCCTCCACCAGTGCAGGTGACAACTGCTGGATGGTTGTTAGTGAATATGGACATGCTGCAATATGCCTATTCAATGCATTCCACATGTGTTCGATAGGATTTAAATTGGGTGGAATGAGCAGGCCAGTCCATTTGCTGAATATCTTCTCACTCCAAGAGCCCCTCCACTCGTGTTGTTTGATGTGGTCATACCTGAAAAAATGAAGTCTAGGCCGAATGCAACCCTAGAAAGATGCATGTAGAGAAGGAGTACAGTACCACAATAACATTGCCCAGTGAGCATACTCTATTCAAATATTTGGAGGTCACTATGCCCATGCAACATTACTTCTCCACACACCATAACATATGGACCACCAAAACAATCATGTTTCACAATGTTGGATGTACCTTCATATGGACATGCAATCAGGAACACTGTTGAACATAATTTTTTGGATGGTCATGGTGTTATGGTGTGGGAAGGCACCATGTTGCATGGGTGTTCTGACACCCAAATATTTGAATACAGTACACTCAATGGTCAACATTATTGGGACAGTGTACTCCTTTGCATGTGCATCTTTTCAACAGTCAGCTCTCTTGCCCATTATCTCAAACTATTCCTCCAGGAAAGCAAGCTACAGGCATGTCGCACAGATAGTCTTGTCATGGCTATGGGAGTATGTATTTGGATGTCTGCATGGTTGTGAACAAATGTGTGTCTATTCCTAGAAAAAGAGCTAGTGCTTGAAAGTTAGTGTGAGTGTTGTGTTCTGTTATGTGATTCTGTGGTCCATGTACCGATCTGCTGTAGGTGAGTGTTTGCCTTGCCTTTATTTTACATACTGCTCTGTCCAGGAATTTCCATTCTTGTTTTAAAGAAATGATAGGTAGAGATTGGTGGGCATACAGTGGTTAGAGCTTCCTTTGTGATGTCCCTGTATGTCTAGATGTATAATAAAAAACTGAAGTCATGCCAGCTTGGGGTTAATCTGACTATAAGCTCATTTCTCCCAATTCTCTTCTCTACGTATATAAAATTATGTGCCCTGCACACTTCTGCCTGTATTTTCAGGCTAATCTCAGGAACTACTATATGGAATTTGGTATGGTTTTTACTAATAAGTAGACTTATGAACAAGGAAGGTTTGTGTATATGATTTATAAATATTTCATGCAGATTGGCTGAACTATGATGAATTATGGTCAACCGCTGCTGTGAATTGAAATTTTTGGTAATTTCCTATGGGACTATACTGTGGAGGTCATCAGTTCCTAGGCTGACACACTACTTAGTCTAACTTAAGCTAACTTATGCTAAGGCCTGCTCATTCCACCCATTCCACTCATGCCCAAGGGAGTATTTGAACCTCCGAGGGAGGGGGGGGGGGGGGGGGGGGGGGGGGGGAGCCGCATCATGAACCGTGGCAAGGTGGCAAGGAGGCATGAATGTTACCCTTTCCATATTTAACAGGCATTCAGAATGACTCTCATGGCAATGATGGGATGTGTGAGCTAGTGTACTGCCAGGTTCCACCTTAATCAGTGTATCTGTTAGTGAAAACCATATCAAAATCCTGAGATTAGCCTTCACACATAAACCAAAAAATGCAGCAGGGAACTTTTATTTTGATGTATGTAGAAGAAGATAAATTGTTGAATAATAATACTTCACGTCTGTACTGGACAACATTGAATTGATCCATGAAGATGCATGGGCAGCATAAAACATACAAACCCCAGAACAGAAAATAACAATATGTCACACAACCACAACAGTGTCTTGAAGGAAGTGAGAACCACTGTCACCACAGGGAGTGGTAAAGATCAAACAGACACTCTTGACAACAGCCCTTGCTGTGAGTTCTGCCACTGATCACTACACAATGAAGGCATCATTTTCACAGCAGTACCACGTGGGGTAGCTGCATGGGAGAGTCACAAAAAGTCACCTAGAACCCCCAGGTCAGGTGAGACTTACCAGATGGGAAAGTCTAATTGTTGGGGACTGCACCAGACAAGATTTGAAAACTGAGAGCTTAAAGGTGTAATAGAGTTATAAGCCAGACAGAGATTACTTAGAAAAAAATCATGCACAAGTCAATAAGAGTGCATTATACGTGGTGGATATGAGAGGTGGAGTGGCAGGGAAAAATAGATCAGAAAATAATAGATATAGATAACTAAAAGTGAGTGAGGAAAGGAATAGTTGCTCAAAAGAGTTTCTGATACTAAAGAAATTAACATAAATTAAGGATAGGTGGGTGGTGAGAACCAAGGACATGTTGTTATGCTAGTTCTGGCCTTTGGAATTCTGAGAAATATTGAGTGTTGCCAGTATGCACCTTATGTTTATGCCCATTCATTCTAACTGATAACTTTGTGTTTGGATGCAGGCTGAGTTGGCATCCCTTCGCTCCCAGCTTCAGGCAGTGTTGGCTTCGGTCACACAGCTTGAGGCTGTTGCCAATGGGCATCACTGTGGGGGTCCGGATGGGGGTTTGTCGGGGATGGCCAGCTCGTCCCACGCATCCCCTGATCGGACTACGACTGTGGTTGCCCGGGATACTGCCTGCATTGAGGCTGATCCCTCACCTGTGGTAGAGTGGGAGGTCGTCTCAAGGTGTGGCAGGGGGCGAAAGACATTCCGGAGGGCTGAACGGAAAGCCTCTCCAGTTTGTCTGACGAACCGGTTTCAGGCTCTGTCTCAGGCTGATACTGATCTTCGGCCTGACATAGCTGCTTGTCCTGTTCCAGAGGTTGCCCCTCAGTCTGCAAGATCCGGGCAGTCGCAGAGGGTGGGCTTACTGGTAGTTGGGAGCTCCAACGTCAGGCGCGTAATGGGGCCCCTTAGGGAAATGGCAGCAAGAGAGGGGAAGAAAACCAATGTGCACTCCGTGTGCATACCGGGGGGAGTCATTCCAGATGTCGAAAGGGTCCTTCCGGATGCCATGAAGGGTACAGGGTGCAACCATCTGCAGGTGGTCACTCATGTCGGCACCAATGATGTGTGTCGCTATGGATCGGAGGAAATCCTCTCTGGCTTCCGGCGGCTATCTGATTTGGTGAAGACTGCCAGTCTCGCTAGTGGGATGAAAGCAGAGCTCACCATCTGCAGCATCGTCGACAGGACTGACTGCGGACCTTTGGTACAGAGCTGAGTGGAGGGTCTGAATCAGAGGCTGAGACGGTTCTGCGACTGTGTGGGCTGCAGATTCCTCGACTTGCGCCATAGGGTGGTGGGGTTTCGGGTTCCGCTGGATAGGTCAGGAGTCCACTACACGCAACAAGCGGCTACACGGGTAGCAGGGGTTGTGTGGCGTGGGCTGGGCGGTTTTTTAGGTTAGATGGCCTTGGGCAAGTACAGAAAGGGCAACAGCTTCAACGGGTGCGGGGCAAAGTCAGGACATGCGGGGACCAAGCAGCAATCGGTATTGTAATTGTCAACTGTCGAAGCTGCGTTGGTAAAGTACCAGAACTTCAAGCGTGATAGAAAGCACCGAAGCTGAAATCGTAATAGGTACAGAAAGCTGGCTGAAGCCAGAGATAAATTCTGCCAAAATTTTTACAAAGGTACAGACGGTGTTTAGAAAGGATAGATTGCATGCAACCGGTGGTGGAGTGTTCGTCGCTGTTAGTAGTAGTTTATCCTGTAGTGAAGTAGAAGTGGATAGTTCCTGTGAATTATTATGGGTGGAGGTTACACTCAACAACCGAACTAGGTTAATAATTGGCTCCTTTTACCGACCTCCCGACTCAGCAGCATTAGTGGCAGAACAACTGAGAGAAAATTTGGAATACATTTCACATAAATTTTCTCAGCATGTTATAGTCTTAGGTGGAGATTTCAATTTACCAGATATAGACTGGGACACTCAGATGTTTAGGACGGGTGGTAGGGACAGAGCATTGAGTGACTTTATACTGAGTGCACTATCCGAAAATTACCTCGAGCAATTAAACAGAGAACCGACTCGTGGAGATAACATCTTGGACCTACTGATAACAAACAGACCCGAACTTTTCGACTCTGTATGTACAGAACAGGGAATCAGTGATCATAAGGCCGTTGCAGCATCCCTGAATATGGAAGTTAATAGGAATATAAAAAAAAGGGAGGAAGGTTTATCTGTTTAGCAAGAGTAATAGAAGGCAGATTTCAGACTACCTAACAGATCAAAACGAAAATTTCTGTTCCGACACTGACAATGTTGAGTGTTTATGGAAAAAGTTCAAGGCAATCGTAAAATGTGTTTTAGACAGGTACGTGCCGATTAAAACTGTGAGGGACGGGAAAAACCCACCGTGGTACAACAACAAAGTTAGGAAACTACTGTGAAAGCAAAGAGAGCTCCACTCCAAGTTTGAACGCAGCCAAAACCTCTCAGACAAACAGAAGCTAAACGATGTCAAAGTTAGCGTAAGGAGGGCTATGCGTGAAGCGTTCAGTGAATTCGAAAGTAAAATTCTATGTACCGACTTGACAGAAAATCCTAGGAAGTTCTGGTCTTACGTTAAATCAGTAAGTGGCTCGAAACAGCATATCCAGACACTACGGGATGATGATGGCATTGAAACAGAGGATGACACGCGTAAAGCTGAAATACTAAACACCTTTTTCCAAAGCTGTTTCACAGAGGAAGACCGCACTGCAGTTCCTTCTCTAAATCCTCGCACAAACGAAAAAATGGCTGACATCGAAATAAGTGTCCAAGGAATAGAAAAGCAACTGGAATCACTCAATAGAGGAAAGTCCACTGGACCTGACGGGATACCAATTCGATTCTACACAGAGTACGCGAAAGAACTTGCCCCCCTTCTAGCAGCCGTGTACCGCAAGTCTCTAGAGGAACGGAGGGTTCCAAATGATTGGAAAAGAGCACAGATAGTCCCAGTCTTCAAGAAGGGTCGTCGAGCAGATGCACAAAACTATAGACCTATACCTCTGACGTCGATCTGTTGTAGAATTTTAGAACATGTTTTTTGCTCGAGTATCATGTCGTTTTTGGAAACCCAGAATCTACTATGTAGGAATCAACATGGATTCCGGAAACAGCGATCGTGTGAGACCCAACTCGCTTTATTTGTTCGTGAGACCCAGAAAATATTAGATACAGGCTCCCAGGTAGATGCTATTTTCCTTGACTTCCGGAAGGCGTTCGATACAGTTCCGCACTGGCGCCTGATAAACAAAGTAAGAGCCTACGGAATATCAGACCAGCTGTGTGGCTGGATTGAAGAGTTTTTAGCAAACAGAACACAGCATGTTGTTATCAATGGAGAGACGTCTACAGACGTTAAAGTAACCTCTGGCGTGCCGCAGGGGAGTGTTATGGGACCATTGCTTTTCACAATGTATATAAATGACCTAGTAGATAGTGTCGGAAGTTCCATGCGGCTTTTCGCGGATGATGCTGTAGTATACAGAGAAGTTGCAGCATTAGAAAATTGTAGCGAAATGCAGGAAGATCTGCAGCGGATAGGCACTTGGTGCAGGGAGTGGCAACTGACCCTTAACATAGACAAATGTAATGTATTGCGAATACATAGAAAGAAGGGTCCTTTATTGTATGATTATATGATAGCGGAACAAACACTGGTAGCAGTTACTTCTGTAAAATATCTGGGAGTATGCGTGCGGAACGATTTGAAGTGGAATGATCATATAAAATTAATTGTTGGTAAGGCGGGTACCAGGTTGAGATTCATTGGGAGAGTGCTTAGAAAATGTAGTCCATCAACAAAGGAGGTGGCTTACAAAACACTCGTTCGACCTATACTTGAGTATTGCTCATCAGTGTGGGATCCGTACCAGATCGGTTTGACGGAGGAGATAGAGAAGATCCAAAGAAGAGCGGCGCGTTTTGTCACATGGTTATTTGGTAAGTGTGATAGCGTTACGGAGATGTTTAATAAACTCAAGTGGCAGACTCTGCAAGAGAGGCGCTCTGCATCGCGGTGTAGCTTGCTCGCCAGGTTTCGAGAGGGTGCGTTTCTGGATGAGATATCGAATATATTGCTTCCCCCTACTTATACCCCCCGAGGAGATCACGAATGTAAAATTAGAGAGATTAGAGCGCGCACGGAGGCTTTCAGACAGTCGTTCTTCCCGCGAACCATACGCGACTGGAACAGGAAAGGGAGGTAATGACAGTGGCACGTAAAGTGCCCTCCGCCACACACCGTTGGGTGGCTTGCGGAGTATAAATGTAGATGTAGATGTAGAAGGCTGAGCAGTGTTTACATAACAGCTGGTGCATGACATGTGTTGTAGGAGGGTGCATAGGAAAGTCCGACAGCAGAGAGGGTCACAGGGGTAGGGGCCGTCAGGTAGGAAAATGGGTGCAGAAGGAGCACAGGATGTGGCCAGAATATTTTATTGCAGAGATTGGGAAGGGTGATGAAAAGATAGTCTAGGTGTGGTGGGGAAATCTCAGACAGAATGGACCTCATTTCAGGGCACAGCCGTGTTGAGTACATAGCAACAAAGGAGCTTTGGTATAAGTTGTTTCACTTCTGTTGTATTCAGAAACAGAGACCTCTTCCTTCCACGTCTTAGATTACAGCTGTAAAATGTTTTGATTTTAATGAAGAAGGCATGGTAGGAGATGTGTATCTTGCAAACTTTCCAGAATCATGCTTCAGTGATGGTATACGCTCACTGAGGAAACACTGGACAAGGTTTATTAACCTAAAATGGAGCTATCTCAAAAAGAAGAGCAATTTTGACAGAAAAAATGGACTTTCACTGTCAGGCCTAGAACTGTGTTGTACAGTAGCTTTGTGTTGCAATTATTGTCTGAATATTCTTCTGTTAATTGTATGAGTAATATTTTCTCAATTCATGAAGTACCTAAAAGCCCTTTAACTTAACAGAATACTTTCCTTTTCTCTCTGTAATTTTATCACTAAATTGTGTTTACCAAACATATTATTTTAATCTCTGTGAGGCATTTTAATTGTCTATTGTAACATGTGCATTCTTTGAATTTCCATTTATTTAATTATTTTCCAGGAAGGAAATGAATGCCATAAAAGTTATGCAGTACATTCGAGCTGTTACTCTCTCAATGGGTCTTTTTGTTACTCGGCTGTCAACATTTGTCAGCATTGTAATATTTGTCATGCTTGGAGAAAACATAACTGCCGACAAGGTCAGTGATAATATTCAGTGTGTTTCCACGAAGTTTGCTACTTGGTTCACTTCTGTTATGTAGCTATATAATTAACAGGCTTTTAAATATTTATTATTTTTTCTTGCATTAGAAATGTGCTTAAAAAGAAATGACAGAAACACAGCCATGCCAGACACAACAAAAACAGTTGTTGGACAGGCATGTAATTAGTTCACAACAAAGTTTCATTCTTAATCTTACAAAAATCTGTCATACAGTATGAAAGGGAAACAATTATTTCTTTGTTCATGAAAAAGCTACTGTTAACCTCTTACAAGATAAAATTCAATGTTTGAAGTGATTGATTCTCAAGCTGACATTTGATTAAAATGATAACAACTCACTGATAAGCTAATAAAAAAACAAAGTTTAGTCCAATGTGCCATAAAAAGTTATTTTCATTGTCTCACATCACAGACTAAAATGCAGACTTAATCTGCAAATAGATCTCACATGCCCTTTCCCTTCATATCCCCAATCCTCCCACCACTTCCAAGAATCAGCTACAAAGGAATGCCCCCTTCGTCAGTCAGTACCACCCGAGACTGGAACAACTGAACCACATTTTTTGTCAGGGCTTTGCTTATCTATCATCATGCCCTTAAATGAGGGACATTCTACCCAAGATCCTTCCTACCCCTCCTAAGGTGATGTTCCATTACTCACCCAACCTTGACAACATCATCCCTATGCCACTCTTAGTCCCAGCCTGTGGAAGGCCCAGGTGCAATAGCAGTCCACTCCACACCTCAGCACTTGCTGTTCCAGTCCCGTCACAGACTTATCCTACCCCATCAGAGGCTGGGCCACCTGTGAAAGCAGCCAAGTTGTATACTGGCTTTGCTGCAATCATTGCACAGCTGTTTACTTGGTGTGACTATCAATCAGCTGCCCACCGGGATGAACAGCCACTGCCAAACTCCGACCCAGAGCAAGGAGGCCACCCTGTGGTGTAACATCCAGCTGAACATAACATGCTTGATTTCCCTGACTGCTTCACTACCTGAGCCATATGAAACCTCCCCTCCACCATCAGATTATCTGAACAGCACAGATGAGAGTTATCTTTACAGCACATTCTTTGCTCCTGAAATTATCCCGGCCTCAACCTATGGTGATCTACAGCCCCCACACCCTCCACCCAACAGTTTCCACTCCCTCTGTCCTATCACATCCTCCGTGTTCTCATCTCCCACCCTCTTTGTGTGTTGCCCTTTGCCCATATTTCTCCTTCCCTGCTCCTTTTCACTGCATATCCCCCCCCCCCCCCCTCCCTGCCCGACAGCCTTCCTATGCTGCACCAGTTGGCAGTTGGCAGTGTAGTCCCTGAATGCTCCACCAGATAGTGCTCTTCTCTTACCCCACTCATGTCCTACTATCTCTTCCCATTCCCCACCCCCTCAAGATTGCTGCTTCTGTTCTTTGTGACAGCTACACTCCAGTCAAAGTGGCCAGAGATGGTGTACATGTGTTAGTGAGTGTGCTTGCTTCCATGAAAGAATGTGTGGGTTTTCATTTCTGATGAATGCTTTGACCAATAGCTAATGTGTAAGTGTCTTTTTGTTGTGTCTGTCTGCAACTCAGTGTGCTGCATTTATGGTGTAGCAATTTATCTTTCCTTTAAATTGTTAGACAAAATGCTAGTATATTTTGAACACTAATTGCTATTTGTTATATTATGAGGTATTTTTCAGGGAAAATATATCTAAAAGCATTAAAAATCTCTTATTCTGCAATCATATACAATAAAAAGTTATGTAAAGTTTATAACTGAACATTTCGTACACACTCATTCAAGGACCTTGGTCATCATACATTGATAAAAGTATTTTCATTCTCCACTTTTATTTACATAAAAGTAATTTTTATGTTGACTTGACATTTGTACTGCAGATGTAATCTGTGGTCTGCAATTATAGTGCTAAGTTTATTTTTTTAATTTTGTTGTTGTTTAAGTTACCCACATAAAGCAAGGGAATAGAAGTACCCAAAAACTCTGACCTAATTAAAAAGTCACTGATGCTGAGCAGTGGCTTTACTGAGGCAATTTGCCCTGTCAATTTAGTGACATAAATCTAAACCAGTTGGCATTCAAGTAGCTCCGGTGCTCTGTGATGTTAGTGGGAAGTATGCAGAACCTACATCAAATGAAAGACCCTCTGGAGTGTCAGGGGATGGAACCTACTGGGTAGCTTTGCCTTGGTGGATCCACTTCAAAGCCCATAACCGCCAGGGCTTGTATCTGCAGCTCGTGGTCTAGAGGCTAGCATTGCTACCTCTGGATCATGGGTTCCCAGGTTCTATTTCCAGCTGGGCCAGGGATTTTCTCCACCCAGGGACTGAGTGTTTGTGTAACCCTCATCATCTCATCATTCGGGAAGTGGTGAGATTGGAACTGGGAAGATTGGGAACTTGTACAGGTGCTGATGACCATGATGTTGAGTGCCCCACAAACCAACATCATTATCGTCATCATCAGGGCTCCCTGACAGCCCAGAGATCAGTTGCTAGTTGCTAATGCTACTCAATGTGGCTGCTTAATGAGGTTATGCTCCTCCCTCCTTCTGTTCTCCAAATTCCAGACTGCTGCTGAACCTGTGAACTACTAAGCCAACATAGTACTATTGTGTATACTGTTTTCCCCCTGCTCTGCTGTACCCTGTTCACCACACCAATATTTACACTTCATGCATTGTTCATTCTTTTTCCCAACACACTCCTTCACACAGTGGATGGCAACTGGAATACTCAGAATGTTCCATCACTTTGGGTAAATTTTGTGACTGCTCCATTGGGTTGGTAGGTAACAGACTGGGAGATGAGGTGAGCATGTCTGTAAGGCACATTCCAGAGTGTAAAAGTAATATTTTGTGGTTATTACTGACATCATACAATATATCATAACTGCATATTGCATTATTGATTGTTTTGTAATTAATTTTTATCCATACAGACAACTATAAACAATTTACTACATGTATATGCAAATTCTGCCATTGCTATGAATTCTCCATATACAAATGTAGTATGAGATCAGCATGAGTCTTCCAGACGTACTTGACAATACCTGCTATAAAAGCAACCATAGTTAAATTTGAACATGTTTGTAGCAACCACAGCCAGCATCTGCATGTGTTGTTTTAGTGCACTAGTGTTGGCCCGAGTTCAAGTGTCAATTTTTGTGTGTCCACCAAGTAGTCCCACACATTCCATTAGGGTTGCTGTGTTTTGTTCTTGCAATGTGCAGGGCTTTTATCCATTGTTTTGTTACTTTTTGTATGTTCATTATTCTGTTTTATTTTATTTTATTTTTTTTTATCTTTAGTCTTTAGTAGTTTACTATGTACAACATACCCAGTAATGTATCCAACAATGAGCTCACTAAGTGCAACTGATCTGTTCTCACATTCCTAGTCTCATGAGCTTGGTATTTAGCATTCATCCTCATGAGCTCTGTAGTTAACATTCTATGGTCAAGTAAACTTCTGTTGTTGTGGTGAAGATACTCTGGTGTCCGTATTTTTCCTGTAGCAGGCATAGTAGGGTCCCAAGGCCTGATTCTCATACTGAGCAACCAAACTGTGGCCCCAACATGATCAACGGCCTGCATCTATGTAACACAAGTAAACAACACAGTGGATGAAAGTCTGGACCACGTGAACCCGACAATGTCCAGACTGGTTGTGAGGCTACCACCATTATGGCCGCACAACCCAGACTTATGGTTGCCCAGGTAGAGGCAATTCTTTTCTATTCTGGTTTGACTGCAGATGCTCCTAAATTCGCATTGATGGTGAGCCAACTGGAACAGCAATATGCAGCAGAAGTTCAGGACATCATTGTCACTCCAACTGAAGGGAATGCATACGACCACTTGAAGTCGAAACTGATCTGCCGTGTTTGTGCATCTCAAGAGGAGTGCTTTAGACAGGCATGGACCCAAGAGGATACTGATGACTGAAGTATCTTAGAAGAATTGGCCAAAAAAGTACTGGATGCTGTGTCGCCTGCACCCGTTACTGTATCAGATGCGCAGTGCGATAGTGCAACCACCATGGAAGTGCTTGCTGACTATGAGGCATTAGCAGTGAAAGTCAGTGAGCTAATGCAACAGATTAGACAGCTGGTAGCAAGTGGCAGTGTTGGTGGAGATCACAACCAGCAAAGGGATAGAAGGCACTCTTGCAGCAGGGCCACATCTCACTCACCGGCACCAATATCTGATGTGCAGAATGATACCTGCTGGTACCAAGGGCATTTTGAAAAACTTGTACAACAATTCATGAAGCTGTGTGCATGCCCAAATGCTGATGGCAATCAACCATAGGTGCTTTGTCGCGTTACTGGCCAATGTCAGAGTACCTATTGATCAATGATCAATGCACAGGCCATAAGTACCCAATAGACAAGGATCCAATTTATGCATCTGCCCATGCACGCTGCTACATTAGTGCTGACCACATATGACATTCTGTCTGGTGGCTGTGAATAATTCGCCTATCTCTGCATTTGGCCTGCACAGAATACATGGGTGAACCACTTATAGGTGTGGATTTCTTGGCATACTATGACCTTTTGCCAGACATGTCCAATGCTCACCTTGTAGACCAGACCACCAGGCTGACGGCCACAGACTTCTGGCACAAGACACCCATCCAATCTGCATAGCTGATAAACACTGTGGACAACAAATATGCCATGCTAATGAGACACTTTCTGGCATTAAGGAAGCCTCTGGGCATTCTGAAGGACATCCAACACAACACTGTTCATCACATGAAGATGACTAAGGGGCTGCCGATCTCCTGCTGACCTCGAAGACTAGTGTCAGGCCAGATGAAGATAGTGAAGACCAAGTTCGATAACACAACCAAAGAGGGAATTATGCATGTGTCTGATAGCTCCTGATCTTTGTTCCTGCACCTCATTCCTAAAATGTGCAGTGCATGGCAGCCTTGTGGAGAGTGCAGAACTTTGAATACCCACACGATTCCTTACAGATACCTGGTACCTCTGCTGCACAAACAACTTTGTATTGAGCAGTGCTCTTGTGTACAGAGTGCTTTATTGTGCCAAGGTCTAACACATATTCCAATGGCAGACAAGGACATCCCAAAGACAGCCATTTTTATGCCTATTTGAGAGGAAGATCGTGACTTTCAGCATCCGGAATGTGGTGCAGTAGTGGCAGAGGTTTGCCGATTCAGTGCTAATGGTCTGTTGTTTTGTCTTGTGTACCTGAACAACATCTCAGTGTCCTCTGCATCACCAGAAGAACATTGCCAGCATTTTGTCCATGTTTTCCAATGACTGAGTGAACACAGACTCATACTGAACATCATGAAGTGGGTCTTTGGAGAGTTGCAGATTGGCTTTGTAAGCCACTGCATTACCCCCTCTGGATCACTACCATTTGCCAGACAAGGTTGAGGCTACTTGCCAGCTGCCCCGTTCAGTCACATACTAAGAACTAAGGTGCTATTTAGGTGTGCTGAATTTTTATTGGCAGTGCCTATCACATGTAGCTGAAATTCAAGGGCCACTGACAGGTGCACTGGTGGGCCCACTGTCTAAATGTAACTTAGCAATTACCTGGAAGATGATATGATCACAGCATTTGAGAACTCTAAACATCCTGAGTTGAAAGCACTGTTGGCTGTGGTCATAAGTGAGTCAGACAGCAATAGGCAATGTAGTTCAACAGCGTGTCACCAAGACCTGGCAGCTGCTAGCTTTTTTTCTAAAACCCTGACAACCTCACAGAAGAAATGGAGCATGTATGACAGGGAATTACTGGTGATGTACAAAGCCACCAATGTCAGCGCTCTGCTGACATTTGCCTTCCAGCAAAATAGTGTGAGCTGTTTGCTGAGACAACACAATCAGCTCCTGTACATAACCTAATTCACCACGGACATCCAGCACATCTCTGATATGTACAACATCATGGCAGACTCCCTCTCTCGCATTGGAAGTATCTCTACAATGGACTATACGGCACTTGCAGAAGCACTGATATTGGATCATGAGCTTCAAGACCTGTTACAAGACATGCTGTCATCATTACAGCTACAGCTCATGGACATTCCTGACACTGCTGAACAACTGTATTGTGATGCGTCCACAGTCAGACCATGTCCATACCAACCTCTGAACACCCATCAGCGAGCTTTCCCTGCGCAACCTGAGCCACTCCATCTAGTTGTAGCTCGCTTCATGTGGGTGAGGGTGAAGGAGGATTACAGAAAGTGGACGAAGTGCTGTCTTCAGTGCCAACGCAGCAAGGTTAGCAGGCATTTTCATGTACCAGTAGATAATTACCCTAATGTCACAGTGTGCTTTAGACATGTCAATGCCACTGGGCTACTACTGTCTTTGAATGGCCAACATTACCCAATCACCATTGTAGACAGATTCACTTGTTGCCCTGAAGCAATTCCGATAGACAATATCTCAGCAAAAAATCTTGGTGCAGGCCTTCCTAATGCACTGGATATTGCAGTTTGGCTGCTCTCTCCATATCACAACCAATACAGGCAGACAATTCGAGTCCAAGCTGTTCGGAAAACTGGCAGCACTTTACGGCATGAGTCATTGTTTGATGATCAACTACCACTGACCAGCAATGGAATGGTAAACAATGGTGCTGTACCCTAAAAGAGGCCCTGATGTGCCATGTGGCCAGGTGGACTGAGTCTCTGCCAGTTGTCCTCCTCAGGCTTTGCAACACATACAGACCAGACCTGGGTGGTTCCTTGGCAGAGTTAGTATAAGGGGAAAAACTGAGACTACCTCGTAATTTTGTAGAAGCTGCCCTGTGACAAGAGACTGGCCCATCTACAGTCGTTGGGCATCTTGGAGAGTACACAGGGAAGATATGCCTCACACAGCCATTCAGACATGTTACCGGTCCACTCTTTGCACAGAAGAATCTCAGTTCAGGTTCACATCTGATGCTACACAGCGACAGCATCAGACCGGTTCTCCAGCCACCCTACACAGATTTACACCAGGTTGTCATCAGGGGAAACTGCACCATGGACATTCTCTTCAATGGAAAATGTGCCACACTCACTACAGACAGAATGAAGCTGGCCTACATGTTCCATGAGTCTCCACCACCCATGGGCCAACAACCACCACCTCCTATGCCATCTGATCTAGTGTCCACCTGTACCCAAGAAGCGACCCAGACAACTGCACTACCTTCACCAGCAGCTTCTGTACCACACCACACAACAAGATCTGGCTATCATGTGTACTTTCTGGTGTGTTTTCTAGATGGGTCTCCATTCCCAATGAGTGGGCTGTTGCGATCCCAGCCATCATCTGGCATGTGCTGTGTTAGAGTGCAAGTGTCAGCTCGAGTTCAAGTGTCAGTTTTCACACTTGCACCAAGTAGTTTCGCACTGTGTTTTGTTCTCACAGTGTGCAGAGTTTTTATCTCTTGTTTTGGTGCTTTTTATGTTGATTATTCTATGTTTTTTCCTTTAGTCTTGCCTAGGTTGCTATGTACAATGTACCTAGTAACATAGCAAACAAAGAGCTCACTAAGCACAACTGATCTGCTCTCACATTCCTAGTCTCATGAGCCAGGTATTTAGCTTTCATCCTCATGAACTCTGTATTTAGCGTTCCATGATCAAATAAAGTTCCACTGTTGTGTTGAAGATATTCTGATGTACATGTTATTCCTGTAGCAGGCATAGTTGAATCTGAAGGCCTTATTATCATAAGCAGCAACCAAATGTTGCAGTGCTATATTGGTAAGATATTTGTGTGTTTTGTTCATAACTATTATAAAAATATATAAATATTGTATTGAGAAGTGACAAAACGACAGATTTTTCTGTATGCACTAATATGTTATAGGTAAGTACAATTGACTTTTATAACCAATGGTAGTAAATATTTAACATGAATTCAGCAGTCATCTCATGACTGAAAGTGTAAAGGGGCATGCAGAGACAAGAATATGGGCTTTCGTTACTGAGAATTTAGAGTGGTGGGTTCGTGAGCAGTATTGTCGGCCAGAGAGCTGTGGTCTTCAGATAGCATTTGTTGGATGTATAAAATTTCTAGAGGTCACAAGTTGAATACTTGATAATTTCTTGAGACTCTGAGTAAATTGATGAGAATGATTCTGTACCTTGAAATCTGTTGGTACTAGTTATTTGTCACTATAGTAATGGTGCGTAATGAACTTTAGTTTTTGTCATGATTGTTAGTATCAATTCCATGCTGATGAACTTTAAGGTTTTGTGGCTGATTATTGAGAATTAATGTGTTGCTGCATGAACTTCATTTCTGAACACTACTGTGTCAAAATGCACAGCTTGCACTATGTGACTACATCTTGCATTGCTTAATTAATTATTGTCATAGAATTCATTAATTTTTGCAAGTCCATGTAAGGCCACCATTCACATGCTTGTGTGCATATCTCTTGAATAAATATATGGCTTTAACAATAAACAATTTGGTTTAGCTAAGATTAATATCCTATGGGCTTTTTAGCCTTTTTTCCACATTTCAGTTCCGATATTTTGTTTATTGTGTGTATTAATTTTCACTAACCAGACATTCTACTTTTAAAAGGATTTTTGAATATTTATTTGTTTAAGATTTGGGCTTAAAGGTGATGGTGCATGACCAGCTCCTTGACATCAAGTGAGGCATGCTTCTAAAGTTTTAGGTCATGGATTGCTCACACCAATCTCTTAGATAGTGTTGTAGTTGGTTTTTCTTTTCTTGGATACTTTGTGACATTGTCTGCCCACTTAGCTGAGTGGTCATCAGCGTGTCTGAATGCTATGCAGTGGGCCCAGGCTTGGTTCCTGGCCAGGTTAAGATTTTCTCCACTTGGGGACTGGTTGTCGTGTTGTTGTCATCATCATTTCATCATCAACTTGCAATTCACTCAGTGTGGGTCAACTGAAAAAGATTGCAACGTGGCAGCCGAACTTCCCCAGGTGGGGACTCTTGACCATCACTGTCATTTTATCATTTCATTTGGTGACACTGTCAGGTTTCTGTTGAAATGTTGAAATATCCAAGTGACACAATCAAGACCTTCCTATATATGGCTTTAACAACTGATTTATTCCCTGAACATTTAACCATAGCTATCATCCACCCACTACTCGAGAAGAGGGATAGGAGCAATGTGGACAACTACAGAACTACAGAGGAATCTCTATCCTAGGCTGCAGGTACAAGATATTATTTATCCTGTGTAGGAGAATCAACGAACAAACAGAATGGGAGTTGGATAAATACTTGAGAGATTTCAGACCATGCAGAAGCTGTGCAAAGCAGATCATTAGTTTAAAATTGATTGTGGTATATAACAGGAAATGTAACAACACTACTGACAATAACATTTGTAATCTTTAAGAAGACATATGATTATCTCCATATACCTCAGTATTAAAAATTTGAAGGACTCTAGGAATTCATCCGAAGTTAATTAAACTAGTGGAACTTACTCTAACTAGCAACTTAGAAGAGAAATGTTTGGACCATTCCTCATAAAAACAGGATAAAGATAGTGTGACTGCCTACCACCATTACTATTTTGTTGTGAACTGAAATGAATAAAGAGATAACAGTGCTAAGATATCCCAAAGAACATGAGAGTTGTAAGTTCCAAAAATGACATTGGTTGAAACTGCTTGAAATTTGCTGATGGTCTTACTCTCCTACCTACCCAATATAAATGGGAAACCAACATGGCAAAATAGAATGAAAACTGAACAAAGCAAATTGCATTACAAAAAATGTGTACAACAAATCAAGCCCATCAATAGCTGCAATATTTAGACGTTATGAAATAGTTACCCAACCAGGAATCACATATGCAGCTAAAACCACCTTCAAATACACACAGCAGAAATTCACCGAACAGAAAGAAGAGTAATAAGGGAACGTGCAAAAATGAATATTGAGTAAATGGACATAAGAGAAGAGCTTCAAATGAAACAGTATACAATAAAATAACACAATCAAGAAGAAGTACATCCCATTCTGTGGACATCTGACCAGAACATCAGGAAACAGAATTGGTAAGAGAATAATAGAAAAATTGTGGAATAGGTTGAATGGTTCAAATGGCTCTGAGCACTATGGAACTTAACATCTGAGGTCATCAGTCCCCTAGAACTTAAAACAACTTAAATCTAACTAACCTAAGGACATCACACACATCCGCGCCCGAGGCAGGATTTGAACCTGTGACCGTAGCAGTAGCGTGGTTCCGGACTGAAGCGCCTAGAACCACTTGGCCACTGCAGCTGGCTATGGAGTAGTAAAAGCAACATTAAATGGATGGTGGAACTCAAGGATGATATAAGTGAACTCCAAATTACGGTAGATGACCTAAGAAACAAAACAGACCAAACCAAAATATTGTAAGATGCACAAATCAGGCTATATGTGGGCATCAATAAAAGGACTACATGAAGGCTGATCTCAAACAAAGAAAGAAAGAAAAATCTGAAAGAATGAAGAAATGCTGTGCAAACAGAAGGGAAAAAAGAGAAAGGTTTATACAATAATATATTGTAATAATCCTTCTTATAACCATTGTATTATTGAATTATTATTGAAGGGAATTGTATTATTGAAGAATAAAACTCTTTGTGTAGACCTTTGTATAATTGAGCAGAGTGGTCCAATGAAGCCAAAAAGAAAGAAAGAAGGAAAGAACTAAGAAATAATGTTGCTTTAAGCCAAACTAAAAACTGTATTAATTTTTGTTTGCTTGAAAAGATAGCCATTTGTATTAAATTTGGCAGTTTTTAATCATTCATCCAAATATTAGCTGTGTGTTTACATTTCGCGGTGTGCGGTTGCAGCTAGAGCAGTTCTTACATGAAGTTCTGACAAAGTTGTTTGTGCGCTGTTATTCAGTTACTAAATTTAGTAGTTTTGAGTGCTCATGGTGATTCCGGCAAAATAATGGTTTAATAAACTTTTGAAAACTTTTGCCAACTGTGTTTTTTTAGAGTGCACTTACATCATTTATTAAATTTAGTAGGTAGTTTTTGGCTGACGTTACTTATTGTTTGTAGTGAAATATTTTTGTTCACTGTTTTTAATTTTTTTGGGTTTTCCAGTGATCGCATGAAGTTTTGGTTTTAGATAAGAAATTGTGTGAAGTTTTTGTGGTATTGGTATTAGTTGTGGTTTATTACTATTAATAAAAGTAGTTGCTTTCTTAGTAGAGAGCAAAATTCGAGATCACTATTGTTAATTCTTCAATAGTTCTATTGTTTTAAGGTAAAATATACATTTAGTTTTTTCAGTGACTGTTAAAATATTACCATGAGTGAGAAGTGTGGACTTTTTTGTTAGTGGGTTACAGTGTGGGATTTGTTAAAAGTATTTTCGAAGGGGGTAATGCAGTGGGAAAGCCAGTGAGCATTCTAACAAGATCCTCTCTGAAAATGCAGAATCTGTAGTAGAAGTAAGTTGATAGAGGAGCAGGAGCTTAAGATCTGTGCCCTTCAGGTGCAGTTACAATACACAGAGGTGGAACTAGATAGACTGAGAAGGGTAGAGGATGCTGGGGAATGGCAACTGGCACTTGGTGAGAAGGTAGCTAGGAGGAGGAGGTATTCAGACAGTTTTACTTTGCGTATATGCAATAGGTTTGACCAACTGTCAGGGTTTAGTGGAGAGGAGGCTCTTGCACCTGTACATGTAGGAAACATGCAGCAGTCCTCAGCAGTTAGGGATCCTAAGTCAGTTGCGAATTCTAACAGAGAGAAGAAGGTTCTGCTACTAGGTAGTTTGCATGGCAGAGGTGTGGGCCAGCAGTTGCAGGAAGTGTTGGGGAGTGAGCACCAGGTCACCAGCATTGTGAAGCCTGGTGCAGGGTTGGCTCAGGTGACTGACAGCATAGGAAAGTTATGTAGGAATTTTACGAAGGAGGATCAGGTAGTGATTGTGGGTGGAGCTGGGAATAGTTTTGATAGGGATGGGGAGTATAATGTAGATAGTGACCTGCTAAAGATAGCTACTCAAACTGGTGACACTAAAGTGCACTTCATGCGACTATTTCAATGTCATGATCAGCTTCATCTTAATGCTGCTGTTAGGCATGTTAACATGAGGCTTGAGAAGCCACTGATGGCGGAGGGCATGGCTCACATTGGAGTGGTGCCAGTTGAGTCTATCAATAGACTGGTATTCACTAGGCATGGCTTGCACCTCAATAGATATGAGAAGGGGAGGCTGGCAAAGCTTATAGGTGACAGTGCAGTGGGAGGTGATGGAATCATTCATGGAAAAATTCCTGTAGCAGCGGGTATTAGAGCAGCACCTTTTTTAGATTAAAATCAGCTAGTAGGTATTCCTTCTTAAAGTAAGTCCCTCTATCAAAGGAATCACCTTCAGAGAAGGTCAGGTATCCGGTAGTGAAGGAATTAGCATATTTCATCAATATATAAGAGGTATTAGAGATCAAGTTAGTGAACTGTTTATATATGTTGGCTCTGACATTATTGGTATATCGGAGCACCACTTTAATAATTTGACAATTTGGAGGCTTCCTTTATCAGGATACACATTAGATGACTGTTTTTCAAGGAGTTCTTTGCAGAGTGGGCAGTGGCCATGTATGTAAAAAACTGTATTCCATTTGAGATTTCAGAGTACCTGATGGCTCAACACAAAAGTTTTGTCTCAAGTACAGATAGTGTTGAGGATCAGTGGACAAAGTTCAAAACCATCGCACAATATGTGTTAGATGAGTACATGCCAAGCAAGATCGTAAGAGATGGAAAAGAGCCACCGTGGTACAACAACCGAGTTAGAAAACTGCTGCGGAAGCAAAGGGAACTTCACAACAAACATAAACATAAACATAGCCAAAGCATTGCAGACAAACAAAAATCACGCAAAGCGAAATGTAGTGTGAGGAGGGCTATGAGAGAGGCGTTCAATGAATTTGAAAGTAAAGTTCTATGTACTGACTTGGCAGAAAATCCTAAGAAATTTTGGTCTTATGTCAAAGTGGTAGGTGGATCAAAACAAAATGTCCAGACACTCTGTGACCAAAATGGTACTGAAACAGAGGATGACAGACTAAAGGCCGAAATACTAAATGTCTTTTTCCAAAGCTGTTTTACAGAGGAAGACTGCACTGTAGTTCCTTCTCTAGATTGTTGCACAGATGACAAAATGGTAGATATTGAAATAGATGACAGAGGGATAGAGAAACAATTAAAATCACTCAAAAGAGGAAAGGCTGGTGGACCTGATGGGATACCAGTTCAATTTTACACAGATATGCCAAGGAACTTGCCCCTCTTCTTGCAGCAGTGTACCGTAGGTCTCTAGAAGAGCGTAGTGTTCCAAAGGATTGGAAAAGGGCACAGTTCATCCCCGTTTTCATGAAGAGATGTTGAACAGATGTGCAGAACTATAGACTTATATCTCTAATGTCGATCAGTTGTAGAATTTTGGAACATGTATTATGTTCGAGTATAATGACTTTTCTGGAGACTAGAAATCTACTCTGTAGGAATCAGCATGGGTTTCGAAAAAGACGGACGTGTGAAACCCAGCTCGCGCTATTCGTCCACGAGACTCAGAGGGCCATAGACACGGGTTCACAGGTAGATGCCGTGTTTCTTGACTTCCGCAAGGTCTTCGATACAGTTCCCCACAGTCGTTTAATGAACTAAGTAAGAGCATATGGACTATCAGACCAATTGTGTGATTGGATTGAAGAGTTCCTAGATAACAGAACGCAGAACGCAGCATGTCATTCTCAATGGAGAGAAGTCTTCCGAAGTAAGAGTGATTTCAGGTGTGCCGCAGGGGAGTGTCATAGGACCGTTGCTATTCACAATGTACATAAATGACCTTGTGGATGACATCAGAAGTTCACTGAGGCTTTTTGTGGATGATGCTGTGGTATATCGAGAGGTTGTAACAATGGAAAATTGTACTGAAATGCAGGAGGATCTGCAGCGAATTGATGCATGGTGCAGGGAATTGCAATTGAATCTCAATGTAGACAAGTGTAATGTGCTGCGAATACATGTAAAGAAAGATCCCTTATCATTTAGCTACAATATAGCAGGTCAGCAACTGGAAGCAGTTAATTCCATAAATTATCTGGGAGTACGCATTAAGAGTGATTTAAAATGGAATGATCATATAAAGTTGATCGTCAGTAAAGCAGATGCCAGACTGAGATTCATTGGAAGAATCCTAAGGAAATGCAATCTGAAAACAAAGGAAGTAGGTTACAGTACACTTGTTCGCCCACTACTTGAATACTGCTCAGCAGTGTGGGATCCATACCAGATAGGGTTGATAGAAGAGATAGAGAAGATCCAACGGAGAGCAGCGCGCTTCATTACAGGATCATTTAGTAATCGCGAAAGCATTACGGAGATGATAGATAAACTCTAGTGGAAGACTCTGCAGGAGAGAGGCTCAGTAGCTTGGTACGGGCTTTTGTTGAAGTTTCGAGAACATACCTTCACCGAGGAGTCAAGCAGTATATTGCTCCCTCCTACGTATATCTCGCAAAGAGACCATGAGGATAAAATCAGAGAGATTAGAGCCCACACAGAGGCATACCGATAATCCTTCTTTCCATGAACAATACAAGGCTGGAATAGAAGGGAGAACCGATAGAGGTACTCAAAGTACCCTCCACCATATACCGTCAGGTGGCTTGTGGGGTATGGATGTAGATGTAGATGTAGATGAGTCTGTAGCTGTATCACAGAACTGCACTGAACAGGTATTTGAATGTTGTGCAGGGGCAGTTGAGTTTATTTGAAACTAAACTTCTAATTGTTGTTGTTGATAGGTCCCCTAACTCTGACATCTGAGTATTTCTACTCAAACTAGAGAGGGTTCTTGGTTCACTCTATGGGAAGTACCAAAAATTAGTTATATGTGGTGACCTCAATATTAATATTGTATGTGATTGTGCAAGAAAGAGGATGTTGAAAAAATCTCCTAAATTCATATGATCTGAAGCAGACTGTGTTTTTCTAACCAGGTTGCAGGGGGACAGTAGCACAGCCATAGACAATATTTTTATTCATTCTTCATTACTAGATGGGCATTCTGTTAGTAAAAGGATGAATAGCCTTTCAAACCATGATGCACAAATTTTAACGCTGAAAGGTTTTTCTACTCAAACAAATGTTATATGTACTTGAAACTATGTAGAAAAGCTAATCCAATGGCAATAGAGAGTTTCTTAAATCTTGTTAAAGAACAAGAATGACAAGATGTTTATAGTGCTAATAACATGGATGACAAATATAATGGTTTCCTTAATACATATCTCATGCTCTTTGAAAGCTGCTTTCCATTAGAACACTCTAAACAGGGTACTAGCATTAAAGGTGGCCTGGGTGGCTGACTAGTGGGATAAGGATATCATGTAGAACAAAGTGGGAAGTATATCAAAATTTTAGAAGTAGTTACAATCAAGCTACAGTAGCCCATTACAAACAGTATCGTAAGGTACTTAAAAATGTTATTAGGAGGGCAAAGAGTATGTGGTATGAAAGTAGAATTGCTGATTCACATGATGAAATTAAAACCATATTGTCAATTGTGAAGGAAATGTCTGGTTAGTAGCACAAGGTTGACTATATAAAGTCAGTTTGTAGTAAAAATACTTCTGTCACTGATGAATCAGATATACATACTGTATTTGACAATCATTTTCTGAGCATTGCTGATGAATTAAATAAAAATTTAGTGTCTACATGGAATCATATAACTTTCTTGGCAAATGCCTTTCCGAGATTGATTTCTGAAATACCCTTCTGTGATACAGACAAGGGGGAGATTGGCCCAATAATTAAATCACTGAAGACTAAGGACTCTCATGGATATGATGGAGTTCCTAGCAGAATATTAAAGTACTGTGCTGCACATGTTAGCCCTGTACTTAGCCATATTTATAATTTTTCCTTTAAGAATGGTCAGTTTCCTGAATGATTAAAGTATTCAGTAGCAAAGCTGCTTTCTAAAAAGGGAGACAGGAATGATGCAGACAATTTTAGACCTATTTCTATGCCATCAGTGTTTGCTAAAGTTATTGAAATGGCTGTGTATGTAAGAATAATTGATCATTTTATTTCACGTAGTTTGCTATCAAATGTACAGCTCAGTTTTAGAAGTTTTTCTCTGTGAGGTAGTGGATGGATTAAACAAAAGGTTTCAAATGCTAGGCATCTTTTTTGATTTAACTAAGGCATTTGATTATGTTGATCGCAATATGTTACATTATGGAATATGGGGAATAGCTCACAAATTGTTGCTTTAACAACAGACAGCAAAGGTCATTAACCACAGTGTTGAGAATGGCTGTGATGTGGGGTCTGAGTGGGGCATGGTCAGATTTGTGGAGGGGGGGGGGGGGGGGATGGCGTACACCAGGGAACAGTGCTGGGGTCACTTGTGTTCCTCATTTATATAAATGATATGCTGTCTTCTAGTGTTACAGGTGATTCTAAAATATTTCTGTTTGCTGATGACTTTAGCTTGATAGTAAAGGATGTCGTTTGCAATGTTGGCACTGTTTCAAATAGTGCAGTTCAAGATATAAGTTCATGGCTTTTGGAGAATAAATTAATGTTAAATCACAGCAAGACTCACTTTTTACAGTTTCCAACACACAATCCAACAAAACCAAACATTTTAATTTCACAGAGTGTGTGTGTATTATTTGTGAAACTGAACAGTTCAAATTTCTTGGTGTTCCGATAGATAGTAAATTGTCATGGAAAGCTCACATTCATGATCTTGTTCAGAGACTTAATGTTGCCATTTTTACTATTTGAATGGTATCTGAAGTAAGTGATAGTTTGACGCAAAAAGTAGTCTACTTTGCTTATTTTCATTCACTTATGATGTCTGATATTATATTTTGGGGTAACTCTTCATATTCTCAAAGGATATTTTTGGCTCAGAAGTGGGAAGTTCAGGCAGTAAGTGGTGCAAGTTTGTGAACCTCTTGTCAAGTCATTCATTAGTCTGGGCATTCTGACATTGGCCTCTCGATATATATTCTCTTTTCTGCCATTTCCTATTAACAATATCAGCTTATTCCCAAGAATTAGCATCTTTCACTCAGATAATACTTGTCAAAAATCCAATCTGCACTTGGACCACACTTCCTTGATTCTTGTGCAGAAAGGTGTGCAGTATACTGCTCCATCCATTTTCAATAAGGTACCACAAGAATTCAAAAATCTTATCAGTAATCCACATGCTTTCAAATTGAAATTGAAGAGTTTCCTCATGTGTCTCTCCTTCTACTCTGTTGAGAAGTTTCTTGAAAAAATAAGCTGATTCCTGTGTTATATTGTTGTTTGCATTTACATAAAGTCTTGTCTTGTCTTTTTTTGGGTTCTTAAACATTTTATTTTGTCTGTTATTGCTTTTATGTTGTACTTGCATGTGCTGATGTGTTCTATGACATTGGAGATTTGCTTCTCAGTTTGATCCTATAGAACTAGACGTGTAAAATAAAAAAATAAAAAATAAAAATAAAAGTATTACTTCACATAAAAATTATGTTTCTGATTGACAGTATTATTCCATTATGTATTTTCCATCATTTGATCTTCCTGAATGAGAGTCTTAATAACCCATCATAATTTGTGTGCTTTGCATTTTTATGTAAGGTTAGTTCATTATGTCATTTAAATGTGTTAAACTAGAGATTATAATTGTTTCTTTTTTTTAGGTTTTTGTTGTTTCTGCATATTACAATATCATGAAACAAGCAATGAGTGATTCATTCCCCAGAGCTATTGCAGCACTAGCTGAAGGTCTCATTTCTGGCAAGCGTATTGAGGTAATATGCTGGATATCTACAAAAGGGTGTAGAAGTGCTGAACACTGTTATGTATTTCTAAAATTCCTAACCACTTTTGCATCTTTCTACAGAACTTCCTCAACTACGATGAAATAAAGTCAGTGAACCTAGATGCTATTCATGACAGAAGTATTATTCAAATGAAAACTGAAAAGGAGTATGTGGAGAAAGAAACTCCTTGTATCAAATTAACGGATGTCACAGCAAAATGGGAAAGCAATGCTGATGATACTTTAAAGAATGTGACTCTCGAAGTTGTGCCAGGGAAGCTGTTTGCCATTATAGGGCCAGTAGGTTCAGGAAAGGTAGGTAAAAAAGGCAGTCTTCCTCTATATGTTCTAGTCTGAGGAGAAAACTGAACCACATTATATTGTTTAATGAAGTCCTTGGTAACTGTTTTCTCAGTCACACTTGTTTATAGTTAAAGTGTTGTAATTGAGCTTGAAATATCTGTACCAGACAAAGAATTGCACATGATTGTCTCAGAACTCAGATCATAAAATTACTGCAATGCAAACATCTCATTTTTGTAGGGACTGTAGAGGTATGTAAGTACTTGTGAATGCTTTGTTAGCAGCTTCTGTGCAACCATCCTGAACTAATTTTCCGATCTCTCTGCACTGTTATAAAATGAGGGCGTTATGTGTAGTGATGATTCATAAGTCCGACAGAATGCCTTCTTACCTCCTCCCCACCTACCCCCTCCCCCAGATACACACATATTTTATCCTTCTTTTAGCTGAACCTGTTGTACTTATCTTCACATTGTATGTACCCTCTTTCTTGCTCTTATACCTCCCCTCACATTCCTGTTAAGATAAACATAATATTACGTTGTGTTCTTACCAGTCAGCAGTTTGTAGGGGTAAATATGATATACAATCTCATGTACATCAACGTATACAGTACATAGGATGATTAACACATGTAATTTAAGTGCTGTCTTTTTAAGTACAGGCCACAAATCTACCAATGAGGTTTATTATTATTGTTTATTGTATAATGTCAACCCTTATTCTATAGATGAAAATTTAAACATTGGCTAAAATATTGCTAGCTGTGTGAGAAAATGAATTGATTCGGTTGAATTTATACACTTTGCAAAGAATTCATTGCTGTGTTTCTTTCTGTTGCTGTCATCATTACTAGGTATAAATATCTTACTATTGAACCAAGGCTTCTGCCACAATCATCTAATTTATCCTTGTGTTAATATAGCAGTCCAATTACAGTCCAAAAAGCCAGTGTTCATATGTCTGCCATTTCTTTTACTATGATGTGCATTCAGTTCTAGTTACTTCATTCATCACCACCTCCATCTATTACTGGGGCATTGCACAGTGTGCCATATCTTATGTTTCCAGGTTCCTGGCTTCACTTTGCTCTTTCTTTACACCAGATTTTTCTGCTAATGCCACCTTATTCTGTCCTTTCATTTCCCTTCCTGTCCTTAGAATTTATACTGCAGCAGAAAATGTAATAAAAAGTGAATTGAAATTTACCCCAGAATTTTTTGCTCTAGTGTCAATCTCAGACTGTGATCTGTTCTTAAATATTAATATTCATTGCCATATTTATGTCTGACATTATCAAGACATAATAAATTATCATTTAGAAAAAAATGTCATTGATTTTTTTATATGTTTTTGAACTGTATATAGCTGCAGTTCTGGTATATATCAATATCCATGGCTCACAGTAGCATAGTACACCAATAGAGGAGCTAAAGCAAACTGTTACAACTGACTGATAAAGTAGGGTATCATGCAATAATTCATTTTCAGCAGCAGCACTAATGCTGCACCTGTGTCAAGGGACTTCAGACAGCTAAATAAGTCATCTGAATTGGCCTGACACAGTTACAATATTTCTGCTGCTGCTGAAAACGAATTACTGCATGATACTGCACTTTGAGTCAGCTACAACATTTTCTTGTAGCTCCTCTTTTGGTGCCCTATGCTACTGTGACACAGTGATATCGATGTATACCAGAACTGCAGCTATTTACTGTCTGCATACAAACACAAATCAATGACTTTATTTTTCCAGGTGATAATTATGTTTTTATGACTGCCCCTCATGGAATAAAAGGTAGATGATAGATAATATAGGAGTGAGAAATGTTTGGTAAGAACAAATAATGTTTTTCGATTAATGTGAGCTTATTTTTTGTTGTTGTTATTAATTAAGCATTAATTTTTTTCTAGTCATCCTTACTTCAGACTGTTCTGGGTGAGCTGCCAATCACTTCAGGAACATTATCTATAAGAGGCAAAGTTTCATACGCATCACAAGAACCATGGCTGTTTGCTGCAACTCTCCGACAGAACATCCTCTTTGGTGAACCTTACGACAGAGATCGGTACTGGCAAGTAATAAAAGCTTGTGCACTGGAGACGGATTTTGACACATTCCCACACCGTGATAAGACTCTTGTCGGTGATAGAGGCATTATGCTAAGTGGAGGACAAAAAGCTCGTGTTAATCTTGCCAGGTGGGTATATATCTGCGTATCTCATCAGTTATATATGTATATTCTTTACACAAACCATATCCAGGATGGAATAATGACAATATTATGAAAAGGATAGATTGCTGTTACCATACAGTGGAGATGTTGAGCCCCAGACAGGCACAACAAAGTGACTGCTAAACATGTGAGCCTTCAGCCAGGAAGCTTTCTTCTAAAGTAAACAACACACATGTTCAGGCACACACAACTCACATGCATGTGGCCACTGTCTCTGGCCACCAAGGCTGGACAGTGTACAGTGGACAGTGTACAGTGTACAGGGGTGGGAGAGCCAAACTGGGAGGTGAGAATAAGGAGGAGGCCAGGTGCAGAGGGGGAGGGGGAGGGATAGCAAGTTAGAGGTGGGAGATGGAAAGGTGCTGCTTGTGGGACATACAGGGATGTGGCAGGTAGAGGGTAGGGCAGCTAGGTGCAGTTGGGTGGTTTGATGCGTGAAGAGGGAGGAGGGGGGGGGGGGGGGAAGTAGAAAAGGGGAGAAGGAGAGGAGAAGAAAAAAGTCTATGGGTGTGCTGGTAGAACAGAAGGCTCGAGAGGGAACAGGGAGGAGTGAGGTGGATGAAGAACAGGGGAAGTGCAGACAGGTTACAAGGGAGATTGCTTACAATCACTCATGTGACCGGTTCTAGAATATTGCTCAAGTGTGAGGGACTGGTATCAAATAGGACTAATAGGGGATGTTGAACCTCTACAGAGAAGGACAGCACAAATGGTCACAGGTTTTTTTAATCACAGAGATACTGAAGAAACTCAACTAGAAGATTCTTGAAGATTGGCATGAAAGTCTAAAACAGTCTATTAATAAAGTTTCAAAGTCTATTGACAAAGTTTCAAGAACTTGCTTTAAAAGGTGACTCCAGGAATATACTACAACCACCTACATATTGCTCACGTAGGGATTATGAGGATAAGATTAGAATAATTACAGCACACGCAGATACATTCAAACAGTCATTCTTCCTGCACTCCATATGTGAATGGAACAGGAAGAAACCCTAATAATTGGCACAATGAGACATATCCTCTGCCATGCACTTCACAGTGGTTTGCAGAGTATAGATGTAGATGTAGATATAGTAGACTAATGAAGGTTGAGGCCAGGGGTGTTACGGGAACATAGGACACATTGCAAGTAGAGCTTCCATCTGCACAGTTCAGAAATGCTAGTGTTGGTTGGAAGGATCCAGATGGCATAGGCTGTGGAGCAGTCATTGAAGTGAAAAATTTTATATTGGGCAGCGTGCTCAGCAACTGGATGGTCCAGCTGTCTCTTGGCTACAGTTTATCAGTGGCCATTCATGTGGACAGAGAGCTCATTGGTTGCGATGCCCACATAGAATGCAGCATAGTGGTTGCAGCTTAAGTTGTAGATCACATGACTGGTTTCACAGGTAGCCCTGCCTTTAATGGGGGAGGTGATGCTTGTGGTTGGTCTGGAGTAGGAGGTGGTGGGAGGATGTATGGAACAAGTCTTGCGTGTAGGTCTATTACAGGGGAATGAACCATGAAGCAAGGGGCTCAGAGCAGGGATGGAGTAGGGATGGATGAGAATATTGTGTGGGTTTGGTGGGCAGTGGAATACCACTGTGGAGAGGTGGGAAGAATAGTAGGAAGGATAATCTTCATTTCAGGGAACTATGAGAGGTAGGCGAGAATGTGATTCAGTTGCTCCATTCCCGGGTGGTGCTGACATGCATTAGGAGATTAGGAGTGCTCTCTTGTGGCAGGATGATGGGATGTTAGGAACTGGTGCATGACAGAAGAGATGAGGCACAGGAGATCTGCTAACGGACAAGGTTATGAGGGTAATTTCAGTCTGTGAAGGCCTCATTGAGACTCTTGGTATATTTTGATAGATACTCTCATCACTATAGATATGACACCCATGGGCGAATAGGCAGTGTGGAAGGGACTTCTTGTTATGAAATGGGTGGCAGATGTCAAAGTGAAGGATTGCTGGTGGTTGAATGGTGTGATATGGATAGAGGTACTGATGCAGCCATGTTTGAGGCGGAGATCAACATTGAGGAAGATGGCTTGTTGGGTTGAGGAGGACCACATAAAGCAAATGAGAAGGTTTTGAGGTTCTGGAGGAATGTGGATAGGATGTTCTCACTCTCAGTCCAGATCATGAAGATGCCATCAGCGAATCTGAACCAGGTGAGGGGTTTGGAATTCTGGGTGGTTAGGAAGGATTCCTCTAAATGGCCCACAAATGGACTGGCATAGGATGGTGCCATGCAGGTGCCCATTACTGTATCATGTATTTGCTTGTAGGTGATGCATCCGAGGTGAAGTAATTGTGGGTGAGGATATAGCTGGTCATGGTGACCTGGAAGGAAGTAGGGACACTGTGCCAGAGTTTGTAGGTGGACAAATCTGACAATGTTACAGCTAGTGGGGTCCTTCCACCAGGTAATTCCTGTGGTTCAAGGCCACAGTGGTGGAGCCTTTGTCAGCAGCTAGGATTATAAGGTCAGAATTGGTTTTTTGGTGGTTGATTGTGGTTATTTCTGTGGATGTAATGCTAGCTTCCATATCGAGGGATTTGGGGAATTATGGTGAGGCAAAGTTTGAGGTTAAGAAATTCTTAAATGTTAACTGGGGTTGATTTGGTGGTAGCAGGAAGGGGGTGGATCATGGTTGGATGAAGGGGTGAACTGAGTCAGGCAGAGTTTAGCATTGGTTTTGGGTTGAGTCTGATTGGTAGGGTTGGTGGTGGAATAGTGTTTCTACTGTAGGACTGGGACAAGGAGAGAAGGTCATTCACAAAGTCCGTAATGATTGTTTGTGGGGGTGGGGCAATGGGGAAGGCCTTGGGAAAGGACTGATACTTCTGTAGGACTAAGGCTTTTGGAAGAAAGGTTGATGACTGTGTTTCTGGTCTGTTTAGGTTCTGGGTTCTCCCATATAGTTGAATTAAATCAAGACCCAATGGAACTTTCCTCGGTTAAAGAAATATGCAATACCAGCTAAATTCTGAGCAGATTTGAATCCATTTGTATTTATAAATTATGGCATTTATGGTTGTAGATGTTTGCAAAGTTTTCTAGCCCTTGGGAACAAATTTGCCAAAAATATGATTTTTTTGTTTGTGTATTAATATTTTAATTTACTGCAATGTTACACTATTAATATTAGTTTGCAAATAAATGACAGAAAATGCTAATAAAACAAAACTATATGATTTATCATTATTTTACAATGTAATAATAATATTAGACTAAACATATGTTACTATTTATATTTTTATTGTGATTCTATTGATAATCAACCAGTTTTTCAGTATAACCTGAAATTAACAGCTTTAAGAATATTTTCTATAACTTAAAAACTCCATCATCAACTGTTTATTTTCAAAAATACTCAAAGGAATCAATACTTGTGGAAAATACTCAATAAATTAAAACTGAATTCAGATCTAAAAACAGAAGTTACATAAACATTTTGACTCATAGGACATGCTGGAAGTTGTTTATATTATACTTGATTGGTGCCAGTGGTGTTAGACTCTTTTTGCTGTTCAAAGGGTTAACATCATGTGAAGCTCTTTGGAGGTGTGGGTTTCAGAAGGACAATGTAACTGTTTTCAAGTATTAGTGTTCATTCTGAATCTACTTTCTCTCTTGTGATACTGAACTGTGTTTGTAATTGTGGGCAGTTTTATAATGAATGAGAATAAAACCACATATTTTGAAATCAGTACTTCAAGCCTGTTTTAACAAACAATCCAGCACCTGATTAGTCTAATTAAAAAGATGCACACCCCTAGATACCAATGCAATTTGCAAGTTAAGTAAACTGTTTTGTATAAAGTGACTCTTACAATGCAGATACATTGTCACTGCAGTGCTGCTTGCTCACATGCAGTGTCAGCAAAAGTAAATGTTTTCTACATTCTTTATTAGGAGAGAATTGTTACAACCTTTTGGTGCAAGTATATGCTACCCAGACAGACTGTATTTGTCCACATTATTTATCTTTTCCCATATAAGAAAAATCTTTTAGCCAGTATGTTCTCTATTCACGTAAATAACAAGAACCTACTTCATAAAATTTCATAGTCATAATATAGTATTAAGGCCAACTTCAACCTGCAAGCTAGAGATCCAAGCCATTAGGATGGGTATTAGGGACAGACAATTTAATGAAAAATGTTATAAATGCTTTATCCAAAAATAACCAGAGAACTGACTCAAGAGGGTAACATGTGAGATCTAGCTACAAAGAGGCCTGAAATTTTCAGCTCAGTTAAAGTAGAGCAGGTAATCAAAGATTGTAAGTTTATTACACCATACTAACTGCATGTGTCAATAGGAATATGAAGAAAGGTAAGTAGATATTTCTGCTTAATTAGTGGAAAGAGAGAGAGAGAGAGAGAGAGAGATCGCCGATTACTTGGGCAGTCAACATCAGACAATCTATCTGAGGCTGAAAATGTTGAGTATAAATAGACAAAGGTCAAGAATATTTTACTGCATGGCTAAAATAAAACTGGCCCAGAAAATATTTATAGAAAGACTGGTGTGCCATTGAGCCTTGTGAATAAACATCAGAGAAAAGAGTGAAAATGGCAACCATTGTCATCAATGCAGCACTGTGCTTGATTCAGCAAACTGTGAGGCATGCATAGCAGCTCTGCCTGAGGGGTAGCAGCAGTAGTGTTTTCAGTGTTCAGCTCTTCCAGTGTGTGAGGATTATTTGAGTACCATGGCCCTACAATTTGCCCCATGGCTGTAAATCACAGGAGGAGAGGTCAGGCAATTGAGGTGGCCAGGAGATTGCACTATCTCTGCTGATAACCCTCTCATCAGTGAATACATCATGCTTTTATGACAAAGTTGTCTGTGCAGTGAGTGCTGTTGCTGCATCTTGCTGAAAATATCCATCCCTGTTTACCTTTCCCTGTTGCTTCATAACCTGGGTTGTGAGTAACTGAATCCACTTTCCCTTCTTCCCTTTTTTCCCCTCTCTCCTCCTTGATGAAGGAACAAAGTTCCGAAAGCTAGGAATGTAAATTTTCAGTTCTGTTTTATGTGTATCTATCGGCTGTACTGAGCTGAGGTAAGTACTGGCCAGCCCCTCTATCTCTTTGTTAGTATTTGTTTCACAAAATATCCATACAGTAATTCATCTTCTGTGAGCTGACTTACATATGGACATGCTGGTTAGAATTAACAGTTTGATGAAAGATTTGTGTTATGATGTGGACACCTGACACCGCATGCCAAACACCAAGCTTACTATTATGCAGTGGCTCTTCAAAGTACTAATGGGAATTTTACAATGCATAATGGTGCATGTTCCATGAGTTCACGTACCCTGACAGGCTGAACCAACCCTCATCTGAAGAACTGAAATCCAAAAGCCCTGATTCCATTTCACTCATAAACCACTGGCAGAGCTCAACATGCAAAAGTTTGAGTGGATGCTTTAACTTACACATTTTGTATGCCACCTGTTACATCTTTGTTTTAGGTTATTCAATTTCTTGGTTGGTTTTCTGTGTTCCTCCTGGTTAGAATCTGTTACAGTCTCTATCAAAAGCCTTCACCTCCTCTACCCCATTTATTGCTGTGCAGTCCCTTGCTGTAGTGGTGTTTGTGGCTCCTCTCTGTAAAATTTCCCACGTAATGGTACATAGCTACAGTTGTTAGCAGTCACAGTGTCAGCAGTCACATTCACTTGTGTGTGTGTGAATGTGCTCTCGAACACGGGATGAGTTGGTTGATGTTCATAAGCAGCTGGAAATTGACCGACTGTCAAATGATTGGCAGCTGCTGCAAATCGGTGTGTTGGAAGAGCTCTCCAGAGAGTCATGTACTTGTGATATCTGTACCAGAGGTGCCTCAAGTACTATCATCTGGCATGTACCCTGTCTCCTCCACAGAAAGTACAGGATTTGTCATTACTCACCAACTTGACTGCAAATGGCATGTCAGTGGTAGATCTAGGTGTCCTGTACAGGTTGGCTGAGGACCAGGGAGGACTCAGGGTGTTGTACCGATCCTCTTAACCAACATGTTTGAAGTGCTGTCTTTCAGTGAAACTGAAACTGAGCCAGTGGGACTCACTTCACTTGTTTTGGGGAAATCTGTCTTGTCTGGTGTCAGGAGGAGGAAAACGCAAAAGGGCAGGGGTCTATTAATTATCGCCAGTTCAAATGTATGGCGAATGATGGTACCCCTTGGGGAAATGAGAGCAAGGGACAGGAACGGACACCAGGTGCCCTGAGTGTGTATGCCTGGGGGCCTCATTCAACATGTTGAAGAGGTTATTCCACCAGTCATTGATGGAACACAGTGCAATGAACTGCAGATTGTGGTGCGTGTTGGAACAAATTATGCCTATCGTCTGGGCTCTGAGGTCATTCTTGGGTCATTCCATTGACCAGCAGAGAAGGCTGAGAAGACCAGCCCTGTACATGGAGTTTCAATGAAGCTCACAATTTGCAGCATTGTCCCGATAACTGATCGTGCCCTTTGGTTCTGAGTCAGATTGAAGGACTGAACAGAGACTTCCAAAGTTCTGTGACAAGGTAGGCTGTGACCTCCTGGACTTGTGCCATAGGGTTGAGGACTGTAGGGTCCTCCTAAATGTGTTGGGTGGGCACTACACATCAGAGGCTGCTACTCAGTTAGCTGACTGTGTGGGCGGGGTCCAGACAAGGGTATTTTAGATTAGGCACTTTCCATCCAATCCAGATAATGATAGCTGTGACACAGCATGTGAAGATGGCTGTGAATAGACAGGTTACTCCTGTAACCGAAATTGCATATCTGAAGATGGTTCTAGAGGAACCGAAACTGGTCATGTGAATAAACATTTTTTGCAGTCAAGACAGATTATAAATAACATTGGAAAAACCAGTGATTGCGGTTATCCCATCAGACGTTATGTCTGTTTTTGCAAAATCCAGCAGTTAATTGTGAAAATTACGGATTTTTTTTGGCGGCCATGATAACACACCCTGTGAAACTTTACTGAGTGCCTTCTCTGAAAACTCCCTAGAATGGATAGTTAGGAACACCACTCATGATGGAAATATATTGGATCTAATGGCAACCTCTTTGAGGATGTCCACATCAAAACTGGCATCAGTGACCAATACATGGCTATGGCAACAATGATTACCAAAGTACAAAGGACAACTAAACAAGCAGAAAGATATATGTATTCAGTAAACTAGATAAAAAATCAGTAGTCATACCTCAATGAGGAACTTGAAACTTTCAGCACAGGACAGGAGCATGTACAGGAACTCTAGACTAGTTGACCATTCACTGGATATATGTGTACCAAGTAGAAAAGTTCATAATGGGAGGAAACCTCCATGGTATACAGTCACTGTAAAAAGAAATTTCTAAAGAAACAGAGATTACTGCATGTTGTTGTTGTGGTCTTCAGTCCTGAGACTGGTTTGATGCAGCTCTCCATGCTACTCTATCCTGTGCAAGCTTTTTCATCTCCCAGTACCTACTGCAACCTACATCCTTCTGAATCTGCTTAGTGTATTCATCTCTTGGTCTCCCTCTACGATTTTTACCCTCCACACTGCCCTCCAATACTAAATTGGTGATCCCTTGATGCCTCAGAACATGTCCTACCAACCGATCCCTTCTTCTGGTCAAGTTGTGCCACAAACTTCTCTTCTCCCCAATCCTATTCAATACTTCCTCATTAGTTATGTGATCTACCCATCTAATCTTCAGCATTCTTCTGTAGCACCACATTTCGAAAGCTTCTATTCTCTTCTTGTCCAAACTATTTATCGTCCATGTTTCACTTCCATACATGGCTACACTCCATACGAATACTTTCAGAAATGACTTCCTGACACTTAAATCAATACTGGATGTTAACAAATTTCTCTTCTTCAGAAACGCTTTCCTTGCCATTGCCAGCCTACATTTTATATCCTCTCTACTTCGACCATCATCAGTTATTTTGCTCCCCAAATAGCAAAACTCCTTTACTACTTTAAGTGCCTCATTTCCTAATCTAATTCCCTCAGCATCACCCGACTTAATTAGACTACATTCCATTATCCTTGTTTTGCTTTTGTTGATGTTCATCTTATATCCTCCTTTCAAGACACTGTCCATTCCATTCAACTGCTCTTCCAAGTCCTTTGCTGTCTCTGACAGAATTACAATGTCATCGGCGAACCTCAAAGTTTTTATTTCTTCTCCATGAATTTTAATACCTACTCCGAATTTTTCTTTTGTTTCCTTTACTGCTTGCTCAATATACAGATTGAACGACATCGGGGACAGGCTACAACCCTGTCTTACTCCCTTCCCAACCACTGCTTCCCTTTCATGTCCCTCGACTCTTATAACTGCCATCTGGTTTCTGTACAAATTGTAAATAGCCTTTCGCTCCCTGTATTTTACCCCTGCCACCTTTAGAATTTGAAAGAGAGTATTCCACTCAACATTGTCAAAAGCTTTATCTAAGTCTACAAATGCTAGAAACGTAGGTTTGCCTTTCCTTAATCTTTCTTCTAAGATAAGTCATAAGGTCAGCATTGCCTCACGTGTTCCAGTGTTTCTACGGGATCCAAACTGATCTTCCCCGAGGTTGTCTTCTACTAGTTTTTCCATTCGTCTGTAAAGAATTCATGTTAGTATTTTGCAGCTGTGACTTATTAAGCTGATAGTTCGGTAATTTTCACATCTGTCAACACCTGCTTTCTTTGGGATTGGAATTATTATATTCTTCTTGAAGTCTGCGGGTATTTCGCCTGTTTCATACATCTTGCTCACCAGATGGTAGAGTTTTGTCAGGACTGGCTCTCCCACGGCCGTCAGTAGTTCCAATGGAATATTGTCTACTCCGGGGGCCTTGTTTCGACTCAGGTCTTTCAGTGCTCTGTCAAACTCTTCACGCAGTATCATATCTCCCATTTCATCTTCATCTACATCCTCTTCCATTTCCATAATATTGTCCTCAAGTACATCGCACGAATGGTGTAAAACAAAGTGTAGGGCTATGAATAGAGAGATGCTGTATGAAACGTGCAATCAAGAGAGCAATGCATGATACCTTCAGTGACTACCATACCAGAATACTGTCAAGTGATCTTTCACAGAACCCAGAGAAATTCTGGTTATATGTAAAGGCTGTTAGTGACACCAAAGTTAAGAGTCCTGTCCATAGTGAATGACACAGGAAATGAAACTGAGGAAAACCCATGAGAATTGCCCTAATTTAATCCTTGTACCACTAAAAAGATGAATGAAACAAGTATTAGTGTCAGTGTCATTGAGAAACAGCTGAAACTGTTAAAATTGGATAATGATTCAGGACCCAATGGTGCCCCTGTCAGATTCTATACTGAATTTTTGGCTGAGTTAGCCTCTCTTCTAATTATAATCTACCATATATCTGTTGAACAACCTGCCCAGTTCTTGGTAAAAGGCACAAGTCACACCCATCTACAAGAAGGGTGGTAGAAGTGATCCACAAAGCTACCACCCAGAATCCTTGACATCAATTTGTTGTAGGATCTTACAACACTTTCTGAGCTCAGACATAATGAGGTACCTTGAGCTGAATAACCTCCTCAATGACAACCAGCATGGATTTTGGAGACACCAATCATGTGAAACCCAATTCATACTTTCCTTAAATGATATACTGAAAGCTTTGGATAAGGCAATCAGGCAGACACTGTGTTTCTTGATTTCTGAAAAGCATTTGACTGAGTACCATACCTGCGTTTATTGTCAAAAGTATGATCATATGGATATCAAGTGAAATTTGTGACTGGATTGAGAGCTTTTTGGTAGGGAGGATGCAACCTGTTATCTTGGATGGTGAGTCATCATCAGATGTAGATGTAATTTCAGTTGTGCCGCTGGAAAGTGCGATTGGATCCTTACATATCATGTTGTATATTAGTGACCTTGCAGACAGTATTGATAGTAAAAACCGGGATTTTTACAGATGGTGCAGTTATCTATAATGAAGTACTATCTGAAAGAAGCTCCATAAATTTTCAGTCAGAACTTGATAGACTTCAAAGTGTTGCAAAGATTGAAACTTGCTTTAAATGTTCAGAAAAGTAAAACTGAACACTTCACAAAACAAAAAAAATGTAGTATCCTGTGACTATACTATCAGCAAGTCACTGTTGGAATCAGCCAACTCATACAAATACCTGGGTGTAACAGTTTGTAGGGATATGAAATGGAATGGTCACATAGGTTCAGCCGTGGGTAAAGGACAACTTCGATTTATTGGTAGAATACTGGGCAAGTGCAATCAATCTACCAAGGAGATTGCTTACAACTCACTTGTGCGACTGGTTGTAAAATATTGCTCAAGTGTGTGAGAGTCATACCAGATACTGAATACTGAACATATGGAGAGAAGGGCAGCGCGAATGGTCAGAGATTTGTTTGGTCTGTGGGAAAATGTCACAGAGATAATGAAGGAACTGAATTGAAAGACCCTTGAAGACAGACGTAAACTATCCTGAGAAAGTCTATTAACAAAGTCTCAAGAACCAGCTTGAAGTGACTGCTCTAGGAATATAATACAACTCCCTATGCATCTCTCACTTAGGGACTGTGAAGATAAGTTTAGAATAATCACTGCATGCACAGAGGCATTCAAATATTCATGCTCCGTACATGAATGGAACAGGAAGAAACTCAGCACTGCGTGTCACGGTGGTTCAAGAGTATACTGTAGGTGTAGATGTAGATGTAGAGAGTCCGGCATTATGTGTGCTACCTCCTGACCCAGCCACATAGTTTTGGGTGTACCATCACATTAGGGTAGGTTCTGGTCCAATGAATGGAGTCATGGCACCTGTCATTTCCAGCCTATCAACTTGATGACTAACAACAGAAATAAACCATATTCCTGTTGTTTGTGTTGTGTCTGTAATTAATGGCCATCAACTTGACAATTACACATGATCAAGATATGTTATAAATGACAACACAATGTAAATATACTTATTTTATTTGTTCCCAACAATTCATGTTCTTCACTGTGCTATCCACACTTTTATAATCCATAGACTTCCAGAGAAGTCACCATTTAATTGATCTTAATTTTTTTCATCCATACCAGTTGAAAATTTTATTGCAGACTGTTATAGGCCATTAATTCAAATAAATTCTAATATTTAACTCTGTTCTACTCATACTAGAAAGCTAACATTCACTGCTAGTACTTAACTTTCACATGTACAATTATAAATGATTATTAATTAATGATATCAATGAAATCCTCCCCACTCCGCCAAGAGTGTCTTTCCGCCATCCACCTAACCTTCGTAACCTGTTAGTTCATCCCTATGAAATCCCCAAACCACCTTCCCTACCCTCTGGCTCCTATCCTTGTAACCGCCCCCGATGCAAAACCTGTCCCATGCACCCTCCCACCACCACCTACTCCAGTCCTGTAACCTGGAAGGTGTACACGATGAAAGGCAGAGCCACGTGTGAAAGCACCCACATGATTTACCAACTGACCTGCCTACACTGTGATGCATTCTATGTGGGAATGACCAGCAACAAACTGTCCATTCACATGAATGGACACAGGCAGACAGTGTTTGTTGGTAATGAGGATCACCCTGTGGCTAAACATGCCTTGGTGCACAGCCAGCACATCTTGGCACAGTGTTACACCGTCCGGGTTATCTGAATACTTCCCACCAAACACCAACCTATCCGAACTCCGGAGATGGGAACTTGCCCTTCAGTATATCCTTTCTTCTCGTCATCCGCCAGGCCTCAATCTCCGCTAATTTCAAGTTGCCGCCACTCATACCTCATACCTCACCTGTCTTTCAACAACTTCTTTGCCTCTACACTTCTGCCTCGACTGACATCTCTGCCCAAACTCTTTGTCTTTAAATATGTCTGCTCGTGCCTGATGGATATGTGCGTGTGTGCGAGTGTATACCTGTCCTTTTTTCCCCCTAAGGTAAGTCTTTCCGCTCCCGGGATTGGAATGACTCCTTACCCTCTCCATTAAAATCCACTTCCTTTCGTCTTCCCCTCTCCTTCCCTCTTTCCTGATGAGGCAACAGTTTGTTGCGAAAGCTTGAATTTTGTGTGTATGTTTGTGTTTGTTTGTGTGTCTATCGACCTGCCAGCACTTTCGTTCGGTAAGTCACCTCATCTTTGTTTTTATATATGATTATTAATTAATAACCACTTGACTTCTTAATACAGTTCTTCCTATGAGCACCATCTTAGCTTTTACTGCCACAGATCCCTGTCTTTATGATCCAACCAACACATCTAGCTCCGCATATACCTACTCTCCTGACCAGTTGTTACATACTGCAAGACTGCCAGTTACGACTTGACACAACATTCCTGCTGCCTAAAAATGACATGTAATGTACCACAGGTTCCAGACTGTCAGGCTGTGGCTATTGCATGCTAACCAAAAGTGTATGGCTGTAGCAGGCATAGTATTCTTATGACACACACTATTTTATCATGAGCACCGTTTTGTGTTACATTAACCTGGTCTTTAAACACTCAAATGTAATGGCAGTGAAGTATTCGGGATGAAGCATACACGGGATGTGCATTTGCAGACATGTGACAGCAACCAGTTGGTGCATTGAAATTATGGTTTCTATCATTTTCTGAGATGGGCATTTCTCCTGTTCATTAACAAGGGTCGGTTTTGTGCTGGTCTTCTAAATATTTTCCATGGCAGTTTTGTTTTTCTCAACCTACACAATAAATTTCAGGCAGGTGTGTAGCAGGCATAGTCTTGATGGATGGGTTGGACAGACATATTAGGAAGCTGCTCTGAAAGCAAAGGGACTTTTACTGCAGAATTAAACATAGCCAAAACCTCATGGACAAACAAAAACTGAACTAAGCTAAATTAGCATAAAGAGACCCATAGCTGGTATGTTCAAGAAAAGCAAAAATCTACCAATTTGACACAAAATCCTAATAAGTTTGGGTCAAATGTTAAATCAGTAAACAGATCAAAGCCAACTGTTCTGACACTCAGCAATCATAATAGTGTTAAAATGGAGAGCACAGGAAAAGATTGAAATACAAAATGTCTTTTTCCAAAATTGTTTCACAGAAGAACATCATTTTTTCCGTTGTCACACAATTGGAAAAATGGTAGCTATTGAAATAAATGAACATGGGATAGAAAATCAACTAAAATGACTCAAGACAGGAAGGGCAGCTGGACCTGATGAGATACTAGTACGATTCTACAAAGATTATGCAAAATAAGTTTCCCTCTTCTAGCAGCAGGTTACTAAAGGTCACTTGAGAAAAAAAAATTCAAAGTGATTGGAAAAAATTATAATTAATTCTGTGTTAAATATAAAGGCAGATCATTTATTTACACATATGTGGCCTTACATGTGAGGGTAAATATTTGTTTTGTGTGGCATGGAGTTTCCAGTAACACACTGAATGCTTAAGGGGAGAACTGGAGTAATCACCCATCAATGAAGTAGTAATTGAAGAATTATTGTGTAAACACTTTTGTAAAAAGTCTGCAGTTCAACTCAGTGTGAATTTGAGATCCACTTGATACAGATTGATGTGACTCAACTTGTAATAAAAGCAAATTGTCATCTAGAACAGTTGAAGTCCGTTTAGAGACTAGAAATTGGAGAAAGTTTAATAAGTAATGTATCAAAATTAAACCCACATCACAATTGTTCTATGGTTTTGAAACCCAGATCCCTCTCATGTGGTGACAGTGTAAAATACAAATTTGAAGTGAAAATGTTTTTTGGAGATTAACAAAAAAATGTGAGACTTATGAAGAAGAATGAAACATTTAAAAATAGGAAACACTGTTTTGAAGAATATTTTAATTATGACCTGGTTTCTCAAGATTGGAGATTGTGCCACTACTCTCAAGTGAACATGAAGAACATTAATGAAGAGAGACAGTGTCAATACATATGTAAGTTTTGCCATACGGGAAACAAGGCTAGGCAACTGCACAAAATAAAAACAATTGAATACTTTGTTATTGCTTGAAATGCTACACAGAACTGAAGATTGGACTTTACATTTCATCTGTAAAGTGATTTAAGAGATTATTTCAAAGTTATCTACAAGTACTGTGAATAGGTGGCGTGAATTAATTCTACATAATATTTACACCACAGAAGAATTGACATTAACTGGAAGTGATATAATTCTTTATTTAATACACCAATATGGTATTAAGTGCTGCGTATGCAAACTTGGAATAATTGTAAAAGATTTGTCATTAGCTACAAAGAACAAACAAAAATAAATTTTTCTTGGCAACATTAACAAGCAAACTATTGTCAGCTAATTCAGCAACAATATCAGTATACTAGTAATCATTATCCAGTGACATATGGTAGGAAATTTAAAGGGGAAACAAGATTTTGTACTGATTGAATTTAATTTTGATTATCCTTCGACAATGAAAAGTCAAAACCTGAAATCAAAGTTAACTTTGGTTTGCACTAATTGTATGCTAAACACTCAGTTCAGTCTATGAGAAGAATAGTTTGAGAAACCAATAACAGAGAGCACTGTAAGCTTCCTCATCAACTTGGGAGGTGAATAGCAGCCTGAAGTTCACAGTCAACAGTTACTATATGATGTGGCCATGCAGCACAGTTGGCAACCAACATCCGGTGCTGCACGACACGGCCATGCAGTGGGTGTGTGAGACAGCTGCAGATGAAGAACAGATGCAGTTGACACAGTACACAAATGCTCAGTAGAGTCCACTGTATGGTTGATAGTGGAGTGATTTCTAAATTACAACTCATACATTGAAACTGAACTTATTAGGTGAATATCAAGTGACACAGAAGATTTCTAAGACAAAATTTAATTCCAACAGAAAATTTCAGAAATTTTGCTGGTTACTGAATGATACAGAGACAAGAAAAATATATCATTTATTTTTAGGTTAGGCTTTACTGTGACTGTTACTGACATTAAATGAAACAACAAGTTTACTGTTACCAGTCACCGTTTTATTTTTTCCACGACGCGTTTCGAAGGTTTAAACCTCCATCATCGGGTGGATTTACATTAGTTAGTATTACATATGTGTGTATGTTGTGTTACGACATTTGGAGGAACTTGTGGCACTGCCTAGTGGAGAAACAAGACACTATTTCAGAATATGGTTTTGGATAACTTTTGACAAAGAATTAAACTGATATTTAATGGTAAACTTTAATAAGTAAACTAGAGTACCTCCAGTGGTCACAGGTTCCTTTTTCTGTCGTAACACTTCACATGTATACTACCACATTTGTAAACAAATATGGCGTCTGGAATCAGCTGGGTGCAAGGTTCGTACAGCAGAAGAGAAGACATAATCGCAAAGTGCAAAGAATATACATTGTAACAACATTATTACAGAATAATCGTTTAAACCATTTGGAGGTGTTTGTTTTGAGGTGTCAAATATATGTGTGTGTACTTCAGGTGGTATATAAATCTAATTTTGAAAGGTTAAAACAGCTAAACATTCGTACTCGTTTATGCAATCAGGTGAAAAGTTAAAATGGCTTAAACTTCATACTTGCTAATAACAATTAGGTAAAATGTTATAGGCTTCAATTACAATGATCATATTGGCTACAGCAGTAAAATTATACATAGATGACACTCTTTGAAGAAAGAGAGAGAGAGAGGAAGGAGTGATTATATGAGAGCAAACATTTACATGGCAAGGAGTCTTAAGATTACATGTTGCACATATTAGCTGCCTAAAGGTTGGGGTAATACACTGGTTAATGTTATAAAATATGCAGATAGATATACATTTGTGCCAGTAGATGATGTACATACAGTTTTAAGCTGACAGGGGGTACAAGCTGTTAGTGTGATGAATTATCTGTGAATGAGGTCAATCTCTTGTACTCTTGGCGGCTGTCAATATTTATGGTAAATATTAGGATATGTGCACGTGTGTGTGTGTGTGTGTGTGTGTGTGTGTATTTTAAGAGTGTAGGCAGTTGCTGAAAACAGAGATGATACTATTGTAAATATTGTCATTTTTAAGATGGATTCTGGTTGTTTCATTTGGTGTTTGTATATTTGGAGTGTTTCAAGGATGTCTAGTTTTCTGCCTTTTGGTTGGATGTGTAGGATGCTAATACTTGTGTTGTTAACATGGTGTTTTGTTTCATGTAGGTGGGTAGCTATTGCTGATGTGTGGTATTTTTTGTTTTTTAGTGCTGCCATGTGTTCCTTCCCCCCCATGAACCATGGACCTTGCCGTTGGTGGGGAGGCTTGCGTGCCTCAGCGATACAGATTGCCGTACCGTAGGTGCAACCACAATGGAGGGGTATCTGTTGAGAGGCCAGACAAACGTGTGGTTCCTGAAGAGGGGCAGCAGCCTTTTCAGTAGTTGCAAGGGCAACAGTCTGGATGATTGACTGATCTGGCCTTGTAACAATGACCAAAACGGCCTTGCTGTGCTGGTACTGTGAACGGCTGAAATCAAGGGGAAACTACAGCCGTAATTTTTCCCGAGGGCATGCAGCTTTACTGTATGATTACATGATGATGGCGTCCTCTTGGGTAAAATATTCCGGAGGTAAAATAGTCCCCCATTCGGATCTCCGGGCGGGGACTACTCAAGAGGATGTCGTTATCAGGAGAAAGAAAACTGGCGTTCTACGGATCGGAGCGTGGAATGTCAGATCCCTTAATCGGGCAGGTAGGTTAGAAAATTTAAAAAGGGAAATGGATAGGTTGAAGTTAGATATAGTGGGAATTAGTGAAGTTCGGTGGCAGGAGGAACAAGACTTCTGGTCAGGTGACTACAGGGTTATAAACACAAAATCAAATAGGGGTAATGCAGGAGTAGGTTTAATAATGAATAGGAAAATAGGAATGCGGGTAAGCTACTACAAACAGCATAGTGAACGCATTATTGTGGCCAAGATAGATACGAAGCCCACACCTACTACAGTAGTACAAGTTTATATGCCAACTAGCTCTGCAGATGACGAAGAAATTGAAGAAATGTATGATGAAATAAAAGAAATTATTCAGATTGTGAAGGGAGACGAAAATTTAATAGTCATGGGTGACTGGAATTCGAGTGTAGGAAAAGGGAGAGAAGGAAACATAGTAGGTGAATATGGATTGGGGGACAGAAATGAAAGAGGAAGCCACCTGGTAGAATTTTGCACAGAGCACAACATAATCATAGCTAACACTTGGTTTAAGAATCATGAAAGAAGGTTGTATACATGGAAGAACCCTGGAGATACTAAAAGGTATCAGATAGATTATATAATGGTAAGACAGAGATTTAGGAACCAGGTTTTAAATTGTAAGACATTTCCAGGGGCAGATGTGGACTCTGACCACAATCTATTGGTTATGACCTGTAGATTAAAACTGAAGAAACTGCAAAAAGGTGGGAATTTAAGGAGATGGGACCTGGATAAACTAAAAGAACCAGAGGTTGTACAGAGATTCAGGGAGAGCATAAGGGAGCAATTGACAGGAATGGGGGAAATAAATACAGTAGAAGAAGAATGGGTAGCTTTGAGGGATGAAGTAGTGAAGGCAGCAGAGGATCAAGTAGGTAAAAAGACGAGGGCTAGTAGAAATCCTTGGGTAACGGAAGAAATATTGAATTTAATTGATGCAAGGAGAAAATATAAAAATGCAGTAAGTGAAACAGGCAAAAAGGAATACAAACGTCTCAAAAATGAGATCGACAGGAAGTGCAAAATGGCTAAGCAGGGATGGCTAGAGGACAAATGTAAGGATGTAGAGGCCTATCTCACTAGGGGTAAGATAGATACCGCCTACAGGAAAATTGAAGAGACCTTTGGTGAAAGGAGAAACACTTGTATGAATATCAAGAGCTCAGATGGAAACCCAGTTCTAAGCAAAGAAGGGAAAGCAGAAAGGTGGAAGGAGTATATAGAGGGTCTATACAAGGGCGATGTACTTGAGGACAGTATTATGGAAATGGAAGAGGATGTAGATGAAGATGAAATGGGAGATACGATACTGCGTGAAGAGTTTGACAGAGCACTGAAAGACCTGAGTCGAAACAAGGCCCCCGGAGTAGACAATATTCCATTGGAACTACTGACGGCCGTGGGAGAGCCAGTCCTGACAAAACTCTACCATCTGGTGAGCAAGATGTATGAAACAGGCGAAATACCCTCAGACTTCAAGAAGAATATAATAATTCCAATCCCAAAGAAAGCAGGTGTTGACAGATGTGAAAATTACCGAACTATCAGTTTAATAAGTCACAGCTGCAAAATACTAACACGAATTCTTTACAGACGAATGGAAAAACTAGTAGAAGCCAACCTCGGGGAAGATCAGTTTGGATTCCGTAGAAACACTGGAACACGTGAGGCAATACTGACCTTACGACTTATCTTAGAAGAAAGATTAAGGAAAGGCAAACCTACGTTTCTAGCATTTGTAGACTTAGAGAAAGCTTTTGACAATGTTGAGTGGAATACTCTCTTTCAAATTCTAAAGGTGGCAGGGGTAAAATACAGGGAGCGAAAGGCTATTTACAATTTGTACAGAAACCAGATGGCAGTTATAAGAGTCGAGGGACATGAAAGGGAAGCAGTTGTTGGGAAGGGAGTAAGACAGGGTTGTAGCCTCTCCCCGATGTTGTTCAATCTGTATATTGAGCAAGCAGTAAAGGAAACAAAAGAAAAATTCGGAGTAGGTATTAAAATTCATGGAGAAGAAATAAAAACTTTGAGGTTCGCCGATGACATTGTAATTCTGTCAGAGACAGCAAAGGACTTGGAAGAGCAGTTGAATGGAATGGACAGTGTCTTGAAAGGAGGATATAAGATGAACATCAACAAAAGCAAAACAAGGATAATGGAATGTAGTCTAATTAAGTCGGGTGATGCTGAGGGAATTAGATTAGGAAATGAGGCACTTAAAGTAGTAAAGGAGTTTTGCTATTTGGGGAGCAAAATAACTGATGATGGTCGAAGTAGAGAGGATATAAAATGTAGGCTGGCAATGGCAAGGAAAGCATTTCTGAAGAAGAGAAATTTGTTAACATCCAGTATTGATTTAAGTGTCAGGAAGTCATTTCTGAAAGTATTCGTATGGAGTGTAGCCATGTACGGAAGTGAAACATGGACGATAAATAGTTTGGACAAGAAGAGAATAGAAGCTTTCGAAATGTGGTGCTACAGAAGAATGCTGAAGATTAGATGGGTAGATCACATAACTAATGAGGAAGTATTGAATAGGATTGGGGAGAAGAGAAGTTTGTGGCACAACTTGACCAGAAGAAGGGATCGGTTGGTAGGACATGTTCTGAGGCATCAAGGGATCACAAATTTAGTATTGGAGGGCAGCGTGGAGGGTAAAAATCGTAGGGGGAGACCAAGAGATGAATACACTAAGCAGATTCAGAAGGATGTAGGTTGCAGTAGGTACTGGGAGATGAAAAAGCTTGCACAGGATAGAGTAGCATGGAGAGCTGCATCAAACCAGTCTCAGGACTGAAGACCACAACAACAACAACAACAACATGTGTTCCTTGAACCTAATCTCAAATTATCTGCCTGTCTGGCCTATGTAGAAGCAGTCACAGTCCAAACATTCAATTTTGTACACACCTGTGTGATGAAGTGGGTTTCATGTGCCGATGTTGTGGGGTAACTTCTGTCCAATCTTGTTGTCTGTTGTAAAGGATATACTTATGCCTTTCCGTTTGAAGACATTAGCAATCTGGTATGAAATGTTGCCCAGAAAGGGGACTGTATGCAAGACATTATTTTCTTTTTGTTTTTTGTGTTGTGATTGCTTTTCCATTATTGAGTGTTTTAGAGTGTCTATTATGGAGTTGTTATAGCCATTTTCAATAGCTGTTTGTTTTATTATTTCAATTTCTTGATCACGTTTATCTTCTGAGAGTGGTAGTTGGATAGCTCTATTAATCATGTACCGGTATGCTGCCATTTTGTGTGCTGCGGGGTGGCAAGAGGAGTTGTGGATTGTAGTATGTGTTGTGGTAGGCTTACGATAAATTTCAAATTGATGTCTGTTATTCTTTATTGTAATGGTAAGGTCTAGGAAATTTATACTGTCATCTTTTTGGTGTTCGACTGTGAATTTTATGCTTTCATGGGAGTTGTTGAAAAACTGATTCAACTCACTGATGTCATCTTTAGTGCCTTTGATTAAAATTATGATATCATCTGCATATCTGTAGTAGTAGATGATATTTTTGAGGAGGTGGTGATTGGAATTCAAGATTGTGTCTTCTAGGTTACTAATAGATATTTCTGCTAACAATCCGGAAAGATTTGAGCCCATTGCCAGACCATCTGTTTGTTTGTAGATTTTATTATTAAATTTAAAATAGTTGTGTGAAAGCAGGTCCATTAGTTCTTTAATGTGAGTTGAAGGGATTTTTTTGTGTTTATGTAGGTTGGCATTAATTATTTGTAGTGTGGTATCTATTGGCACTGATGAATAAAGGTTTTGTATGTCGAATGAGGCAAGTGTGGCTCCATCAGGTACTTGTATGTTTTTGACATATTGTGTGAATTCTGTTGTGTTTTTAAGTGTTCTCTCATTATTGAATGTGTATGCTTGTTTGAGAATTCTGAACAGTATTTTATTGAGCTTGAATGTTGGGCTGTTCCTACAGTTCACTATGGGTCTGATGGGGGTCCCATCTTTGTGTATCTTAGGTTGTGACCTAAGACAAGGTGCTTGTGGGCTCATTGTTACAATGTTTCTTGCTTCTTGGATGGTGAGTAGAAAGTTAATGTTGTTTGAAATGTGTTTAATCTCCTTTTGTATTCTGGCTGTTGGATCTTTATGTATTTCAGTTATGTTGCTGGTTTGGAAGAAGTCTAAAGTTTTTTCTATGTATGTAGTTCTGTCTATTACAACAGTTGTGTTGCCCTTGTCAGCTTTTACAATTATTGCATTATTTATGTTTAATTTAGTCTTAATGGTACGTGTAAGGGCTTCTTCTCTTTTCTTGTATGCTGGGAATGGTTTTGCAATTTCCTTTTCAATGAATTCGTTAATTTTGTGGCAGGCTGATATTCTGTCGGTTTGCTTCTTAAAGGCGGTGGTCGAGATCTGTGCGACACAGGTGATGAGCTTCTCTTGGTTCTTTTGGTCCAGCGGAGCTTGAACATTGTGTTTTAAGCCTTTGCAGAGTAGTGCCTCTTCTTCTGCAGAAGAAGAGGCACTACTCTGCAAAGGCTTAAAACACAATGTTCAAGCTCCGCTGGACCAAAAGAACCAAGAGAAGCTCATCACCTGTGTCACACAGAATAACAGACATCAGTTTGAAATTTATCGTAAGCCTACCACAACACATACTACAATCCACAACTCCTCTTGCCACCCCGCAGCACACAAAATGGCAGCATACCGGTACATGATTAATAGAGCTATCCAACTACCACTCTCAGAAGATAAACGTGATCAAGAAATTGAAATAATAAAACAAACAGCTATTGAAAATGGCTATAACAACTCCATAATAGACACTCTAAAACACTCAATAATGGAAAAGCAATCACAACACAAAAAACAAAAAGAAAATAATGTCTTGCATACAATCCCCTTTCTGGGTAACATTTCATACCAGATTGCTAATGTCTTCAAACGGAAAGGCATAAGTATATCCTTTACAACAGACAACAAGATTGGACAGAAGTTACCCCACAACATCGGCACACGAAACCCACTTCATCACACAGGTGTGTACAAAATTGAATGTTTGGACTGTGACTGCTTCTACATAGGCCAGACAGGCAGATCATTTGAGATTAGGTTCAAGGAACACATGGCAGCACTAAAAAACAAAAAATACCACACATCAGCAATAGCTACCCACCTACATGAAACAAAACACCATGTTAACAACACAAGTATTAGCATCCTACACATCCAACCAAAAGGCAGAAAACTAGACATCCTTGAAACACTCCAAATATACAAACACCAAATGAAACAACCAGAATCCATCTTAAATGACAAAAATGACAATATTTACAATAGTATCATCTCTGTTTTCAGCAACTGCCTACACTCTTAAAATACACACACACACACACACACACACACACACACACACACACACACACGTGCACATATCCTAATATTTACCATAAATATTGACAGCCGCCAAGAGTACAAGAGATTGACCTCATTCACAGATAATTCATCACACTAACAGCTTGTACCCCCTGTCAGCTTAAAACTGTATGTACATCATCTACTGGCACAAATGTATATCTATCTGCATATTTTATAACATTAACCAGTGTATTACCCCAACCTTTAGGCAGCTAATATGTGCAACATGTAATCTTAAGACTCCTTGCCATGTAAATGTTTGCTCTCATATAATCACTCCTTCCTCTCTCTCTCTCTTTCTTCAAAGAGTGTCATCTATGTATGCTTTTACTGCTGTAGCCAATATGATCATTGTAATTGAAGCCTATAACATTTTACCTAATTGTTATTAGCAAGTATGAAGTTTAAGCCATTTTAACTTTTCACCTGATTGCATAAACGAGTACGAATGTTTAGCTGTTTTAACCTTTCAAAATTAGATTTATATACCACCTGAAGTACACACACATATATTTGACACCTCAAAACAAACACCTCCTGTAATAATGTTGTTACAATGAATATTCTTTGCACTTTGCGATTATGTCTTCTCTTCTGCTGTATGAACCTTGCACCCAGCTGATTCCAGACGCCATATTTGTTTACAAATGTGGCAGTATACATGTGAAGTGTTACGACAGAAAAAGAAACCTGTGACCACTGGAGGTACTCTAGTTTACTTATTAAAGTTTACCATTAAATATCAGTTTAATTCTTTGTCAAAAGTTATCCAAAACCATATTCTGAAATAGTGTCTTGTTTCTCCACTAGGCAGTGCCACAAGTTCCTCCAAATGTCGTAACACAACATACACACATATGTAATACTAACTAATGTAAATCCACCCGATGATGGAGGTTTAAACCTTCGAAACGCGTCGTGGAAAAAATAAAACGGTGACTGGTAACAGTAAACTTGTTGTTTCATTTAATATCATTTATTATTAGTACTGTTTTAGTTAATCTGCAACACTAACTATGGGACTTAATACATTAATATTTGTTAGATTGACAAAAATGGCTCTCATAGAGAGGAGTATACCATTTGATTCAATTATGCAGGCATTCACACAGAAAAATGAAAGATTTTCTCAAATGGAAGAAGAAATAACAGCAGAACTGAACAGAGGAATTTCTCAAATAGCAAATATATTTTCTCAATTCAGAGGAGGACTACATAATGTAGATCTTCAACAGATACACAATTTAGATAATCGTTTAGACAAGGCTGTTCCAGCTTAAGAACTCAACTGCAAGTGGCTGGGCACCTGCGGGCACTGGCAGGCAGGAGTGAGTAAACAGCTGGCACACATGCATGCATTGTCATAGTTGAATAGCACTGTGCACTGTGCACAAAACACTGGCTAGGGGGAAGACCATGTACAAGGCAATAAAGGATGGTTGATTATAATTTTTAATGTGTTGGGTCGTGCAGCTGGGGCCTTTCTGTAGTTTTTACTCTCATCATTGTAGAAAACAGTTGTTCACAACCATGTGTTGAGCCAAACATATATATGATGTCAGCTGCATTCCTGTGTAATTTGGGAAAGTCTTTCGTATAAAGATCATGATCTCATCTTATGAAATTCATGATTCTGTAATATCTGTCCTTGAGCAGTGTGATGTTTTGCAAAAGTTGTTTGTTCCATTTCTGAAGGAGCATTATCCGGTACAACTGAAAATGGAGCACTAAACAGTTTAACTTGTTTTGTAGGCAATACATGTCCTGAAACTCAACTCAATACCTTGGTGAAGTTGTATGATAATTTGTTGAAAATTCCCAAAACTTAGTTCTTTAGGCAACCGAAGGAATGAAAAACACTCAGAAAATGTTAAATTTCCTCTACCAAGTTGCCTTTCAAATACATGAATTTTGTCCATGAATGCATACATTTTATTGTAAATATCAACAATTAATAGATCCTTTCCTTGAAGTGATGCATTTAAGCTGTTTAAATGCTTTGTAATGTCAGTTAAAAAGGCCAGGTCTGCTACCCATGTCTCATCAGGGAGTGATGGTTGCCTGTCTCCTTTCATTTCCATAAACAAGGCAGTTTCTTCCCAAATTGCGAAAACTATGTCGAGAACTGTGCCTCCGCTAAGTCACCATACTGTGCAGTGATAAGGAATATTGCTATAGGCTGCTTCCAGGTCATGCAAAAAGACTTTGAACTGGTGGTGGTTGACACCATAGCATCTCACAAAATTTACACACTTCACCATGGCCTTCATGATGTAAGTGTGTTTCACACTTTCAGCAAAACAGACTTCTTGCTGCTCGAAACAGAGTACACTTGATATTTCTTTCCAAAATTTCTTTCTTTCTAAAATTCTGTCTTGATTTTTTGCTTCAAATAAGTCATGTAACCTTACTGGCTCCCAACCACTTGCAGTTGCCACAGAATAGAGCCTGTCCCATGGCAAGAACATGTTTTCTGCAGACTCACAGACAACCACACATATGTGGTGACCTGGGATTGTGTACTCCTTCGGTATCGCATCTATCAGCTCCTCAAAAACCTATAGTTCTGAATTAATGTCCCTCACAGATATTGTGAGCTGAGCAACATCTGTGGTTTCATCAAGGGCTAACAAAAAAGTTGTAAAGTCTGGCACTTCTGCTTCAGTTGATTTTCCAGTCTGTGTCCATATTCGGAATCCAGTGAGGTACCATTTGCTTGGAGAGGCAAACTCCTTCAAATTCCATATTGTCTGCTGGTGCTAAGCACTCGACAATGGCAAGCAGACATGATTTCACCAAGGGAACCATTGAGAATGGTGTTCCAGTTGTTGCAATGATGTGTGCAACTTTGTAGCTTGCTTGAAGCGTCGCATCAGAGTTGAATCTTCATCAGTGTCAGCAGTCTACAATAGTTGCATAACACGTGTGTAGTAAATGAAATCAATACTAAGACACAGGGTGTAGAAGAAGTATGTATTCATTTGTGATATTTATTTATTTATTTTATGTCAGATTTGCCTGTTGCTGAACTTTGCTCTTCAGTGTGACAATGAGTTGCTTTCTTGTGTTACTGTCCACCTCATCATACTGTATCACATGAAAGGACATATAGTGATGCTGTGTATTATACTTCTTAATTGTACTCAGAACTTTATGGCACACAAGCCACTGAGGCAACCCATCTTTCTCAAAAAATGAAAACTGTTCTTCCCAACTTGGCAGAAATGGCAACAGGCTGCTTCTAGAACTCATTGTTGTCACCACTTCCACTAAGAAGCACAAGATGTAACTAAGTGACAGGCACATAATATGTGCATGTATGGTGAAATGGACCCCTGCGGGTGGCCTATCCCCTAGCGCCTGCTCACTGGGCAAGCTCTTGAGCACCTGCAGGTGCCCATGCCCCATGGGGGCTCACTTGGACCATATTTTGGTGCATTATAATAGCTTATATAATATAAAGGCTCAAGAAGAGTTGTAGTATTAATTAAGAATGTCATCATGGAACCATTTTCTTTTTCCCTATAAGGACACATGTTGTGGTGTACATTAATGTAGTGTAAATGATTTCGCCAAGGGAACCATTGAGAATGGTGTTCCAGTTGTTGCAATGATGTGTGCAACTTTGTAGCTTGCTTGAAGCGTTGCATCAGAGTTGAATCTTCATCAGTGTCAGCAGTCTACAATAGTTGCATAACACGTGTGTAGTTTAGGACAAGTTCTAGATGAATGTTACTGGAATATAATTTTGTTCATCTTTATAATGAAATTTTGTAGGTTAAATTTATTAAATGACAGAATCTGATGAGAATGTGTACAGTTTTCTAATGGGTGGTAATGCTAAATGTATATGGGTTTTGAACAAAAGAAATTTGTGCTATTTTGAGTATACTGAATGATAATGTGACTGGATTTTAATAATTTTCTGAACATTGTTAATGAATTAATTTAAAAATTTAGGCAATGATGATTACCTTAACAATAAGTACTCACGCTAATTATTATTGTTGCATACCTATAGAATTTGAGGAAGGATGAATGACGAGTTGTTATTACCTTGGAGCATTGTCCAGGTAGCTTGAGGCTGTGGAATTATAATGTTTAACACCAAAATGAATCTTAAAATTTTTCTAGATTTTATTTTCAACTACATGTTAATTTAGTAGTGTAAATAACATAGTCTATGTAAATACAATAAGTTATGGCCATGTACACGCCAATAGAAGCTATTGCTTTATGAGTATGGTACATTTTGAGCTTCAATGGTAAAGAAAGAAGAATGATGAAATAATATATGAAGATATTACCGGTATGATATTTACAAAAATGATTCCAGTATATTGAAATATTGTATCTGTAACAGAAATCCATAAATTAATTAATATGACCAATTTTATTAAAGCCCATATCATTATTTGACTTTGAAAGAAAACTAACAATGATAATAATGATGAATATAATGTGATTGGATAGATAAGAAATCTACTCACCAAGCAGCGGCAGGAGAACACACATATAAAAAATGTTTTACTTATGCAAGCTTTGAGAGCCAGTGGCTCCTTCTTCTGGCAGAAGGGTTGAAGGGGAAGAAGAGGGGTGAAAGGAAAGGAACTGGAGAGGTTTAGGACAAGGGGTAGAGTTTGGAAAAGTTGCACCTCTCCTGATCCGGGGTTCTGGAGACTTTTCTGAACTATATCCTTGTACTCCAATTCCTTTCCTTTCACCCCTCTTCCTCCCCATAAATCATTTTGCCAGAAGAAAGTGCCACTGGCTCTGAAAGATTGCATAAGAAAAAACTTTTTTATATGTGTGTTCTGCTGCCACCACTTGGTGAGTAGATTCCTCACCTATCCATTTACGTTATATTGTCAAAAATTGATTACTTTTATTGTTATAAATAATACAAAAAATTATATACCTACCTTTTATAACTCATAAACCTATAGTTTTCTAAAGCAAATCCAAAAATTGTATAAATTTTTTGAGTAGAAGAATAATTAATTAATAAAAAGGAAAAGCAAATGTTATTTTTGTATGGGGGGACTTAAAAAAGTGAGTTACACATGTTTTGCCATCCTAAGGCCATTGCATAGTGTCTTGTCAGAAGGGAGTACATGTTCTGGGTTCCATGCAGAGACAGTTCTGCTGTAGTATGGATATCAGGTGCATCACAGCACAGAAGTGTAGTGGCATGATACTGGAAATGTGCCCCAAAATTGAAGTATGCTGGACAGTACAATTCTTGAGAGCAAAAGTCTATATTGCATATCGATTCATCATGAAATTCAGAAGGTTCGTGGACCAAATGTAATGTTGTGTCCACCCGTAGTGAAATGTTGCCAAAAATTTGACCAAGGCTGTACAGAGGTATGTGGTGCTGACTGGGAAGGAAGGTCATTGACATCAATCACAGACAATGATGTTCAGGCTCCGGAGGAACTGATTTGTAGCAACTTCTGACGATGAGGCTGTCCACACTGCATTTCTCAAATGGCTGTTATGACCAAAGAGAAGACTGAGAAATGAGTGTTTGGTAAAACATTCTGGCCATTGTTGACAGAAACTTAGTGATTGTTGAAAAGTAGTGTCGTGTATCTGTGTCACTTTGAAGTGCAGCATTCAGCAAAACTTTTTTGACCAGCCATAATAATGTGTAACTTACTTTTTGATGTCCTAGTGTACGTGAATGAAAAATGATTCTTACTGTAATGTTTTTTAATTGAATAGATGAAGGGGCAATGACAACATAAATGGACAAGAGGGTTAAATAAGAAGGAATGATGGCCACATGGGCTAATATAACAACGAAAACAATCATTTATTGACAAAATTATTTAATTGTATAGATAAAAAATCTACTCACCAAGCATTGGCAGAACACATACATAAAAGAAAGTTGTAACTGGCAAGATTTCAGAATCAGTGGCTCCTTCTTCGGGCAGAGGTGTTGAAGGAGGAGGAACAAGGGTGAAGGAAAAGGACTGGAGAGGTCTAGAAAAAGGGGTAGATTTTGGGAAAGTCACCCAGAGGGTCAGGGAAGACTTACTGTATGGGATGAGAAGGAAAGACTGATTCTTGGGGACTGCATCAGATGAGATTTAAAAACCTGAGAGCTTAAGGTGAAGGTGGAAGACAGTGTAATATGCAGATAGAGATGTTTAGTGTAATGTTTAATATTTGAATTAGACTGCTTAGAAAATGGTAACATGATTACTCATTTATATGTGGTAGCATATGTGAGAGTACAAAATTTTTACAGAAATAAATTCAGATTTTTCTCATAAGACTCAGAGGTGCATAGTTTTCTATAGTCTAGTTGTCTATAAATGAGCAAGATAGGTGGTAATTAATTTTATGTTAGAGCTTACAATTTTTAAGCACAATGAAAAAGACTGGCTCAGCACCCAGAGACAGTGGTCGTTTTAGTGTGAGTTGTGCTTGTGTGAATGTGCGTGTATGTTTTCTATTTTTCAAGAAGAACTTTTTGTGAAAGCTTAATATTTTAGCAGTCTTTTCATTGTGTGTGTCTGAAATTCAACACCTTCTCTGTGGTGAGAATTAATCTCTCCTTTCCATACTATTTCTAGAACATGAAAATTTTAGATGTAAATAACTTTTGAAAAGTTAAGTGTTCAGAAAAAGTAAAACATTCCCTTGAGAGAGATGAATGAGAGCTTTCAAATAATCTCTGCCAACACTGACATAAACAATTTTAACCAGGTTGATTTTTCACATCCAGATGGCTTACAGCTATAGTAAATTTAGAATATTTATTTAAATTAAATATTTTGTACTTGAACTGTTTAAATATTATCATCATGTGACTTTAAATTATCCTGTGAACAATAAAGTTTAGTGAAATACTGCATGTATAAGACTTTGTGTACACATCATGTGTGCATTACATGTATATTGGAAAACAAAGAAATGAAATTTGTTTAAGGGATAGAATTGTAACAGATAGAGCTATTTCACCTTGCTGTTGTTATTGTTGTGGTCTTCAGTCCGAAGACCGGTTTGATGCATCTCTCTATGCTACTATACCCTGTGCAAGCCTCTTCATCTCCAAGTAACTACTGCAACCTACATCCTTCTGAATCGGCTTAATGTATTCACTTCTTGGGTTCCTTCTATGATTTTTACCCTCCACGCTTCCCTCCAGTACTAAATTGATGATCCATTGATGCCTTAGCATGTGTTCTACCAAACGATCTCTCCTTCTAGTTAAGTTGTGCCACAAATTCCACTTCTCCCCAATTCTATTTTCACTAGTTAATTCTCCTGTAGCACCATATTTCAAAAGCTTCTATTCTCTTCTCATCTGAACTGTTTATCATCCATGTTTCACATCCTTACATGGCTTCACTCCATACAAATACTTTCAGAAAAGGCTTCCTGATACTTAAATCTATACTCAATATCAACAAGTTTATCTTCTTCAGAAACACTGTCCTTGCCATTGCTAGACTACATTTTATATCCTCTCTACTTTTGACCACCCTCAGTTATTTTGCTCCCAAAATAGCAAAACTCATCTACTACTTTAAGTGTCTCATTTCTAATCTAATTCCCTCAGCATCACATGGTTTAATTCAACTACATTCCATTATCCTCATTTTGCTCTTGTTAATAATCATCGTATATCTTCTTTTCAAGACACTGTCCATTCTGTGCAACTCTTCTTCCAAGTCCTTTGCTGTCCCTGACAGAATTTCAATGTCATCGGCAAACCTCAAGGTTTTTATTTCTTCTCCCTGGATTTTAATTCCTATTCTAAATTTTTCTTTGGTTTCCTTTACTGCTCGTTCAATGTACAGTTTGAATAACATAGGGTATAGGTTACAACCCTGTCTCACTCCCTTCTCAATTGCTGCTTCCCCGTTTGTGCCACTCGACTCTTATATTTGCCTTCTGGTTTCTGTACAAATTGTAAATAGTCTTTTGCTCCCTGTATTTTACACCTGCTCCTCTCAGATCTCGGAAGAGAGTATTCCAGTCAACACTATCAAAAGCTTTCTCCAAGCCAACAAATGCTATATACATAGATTTGTCTTTCCTTAACCTAGCTTCTAAAATAAGTCATAGGGCCAGTATTGCCTCACGTGTTCCAATATTTCTACGGAATCCAAATTGATCTTCCCTGAGGTCGGCTTCTGCCAGTTTTTCTATTTGTCTGTAAAGAATTCATGTCAGTATTTTGCAACCGTGACTTATTAATCTGATAGTTTGGTGATTTTCACACCTGTCAGCACCTGCTTTCTTTGGAATTGGAATTATTATATTCTTCTTGAAGTCTGAGGGTATTCGCCTGTCTTCTATATTGTGCTCAGTGGATAGAAGAGTTTGGCCATCATTGGCTCTCCCAAGGCCATCAGTAGTTGTAACAAAATGTTGTCTACTCCCGGGGCCTTGTTTCTACTTAGGTCTTTCAGTGCTCTGTCAAATTCTTCACATAGTGTCATATCTCCCTTCTCATCTTCATCTATGTCCTTTTCCATTTCCATGATGTTGCCCTAATTTACATTGCTCTTGCACAGACGCTCTATATATTCCTTCCACCTTTTGGATTTCCCGTCTTTGCTTAGGACTTGTTTACCATTTGAGTGCTTGATATTCACACAGGTGACTCTCTTTTCTCCAGAAGTCTCTTTAATTTTCCTGTAGGCAGCATCTATCTTACCCCTAATGATATATGCTTCTACATCCTTACATTTATCCTCTAGCCATTCTCGCTTAGCCGCTTTGTACTTTCTGTTGAACTCATTTTTATTCCTTTTCACCTGCTTTGTTTACTGTATTTTTATATTTTCCCCATTCATCAATGAAATTCAATATCTCTTGTGTTACCCAAGGATTTTTACTAGTCTTTGTCTTTTTACCTACATGCCTTCACTATTCCATCTCTCAAAGTTACCAAATCTTTTTCTACTGTATTCCTTTTCCATGTTCTTGTCAATTGTTCCCTAATGCTCCCTCTGAAACTCTCTACAACCTGTAGTTCTTTCAGTTTATCCAGGTCCCATCTCCTTAAATTCCTACCTCTTTACAGTTTCTTTAGTTTTGATCTACAGTTCATAACCAATAAATTGTGGTCAGAGTCCACATCTGCCCCTGGAAATGTCTTACAGTTTAAAACCTGGTTCCTAAATCTCTGTCTTACCATTATGTAATCAATCTGAAACCTTCCAGTGTCTCCTGGACTCTTCCATGTATACAACCTTCTTTCATGATTCTTAAACCAAATGTTAGCTATGATTAAATTATGTGCTGTGCAAAATTCTACCAGGTGGCTTCCTCTTTCATTCCTTATCCTCAGTCCATATTTTCATACTACTTTTCCTTCTCTTCCTTTTCCTACTATTGAATTCCAGTCCCCCATGACTATTAAATTTTCATCTCCCTTAATTATTTGAACCATTTCTTTTATCTCATCATACATTTCTTCAATCTCTTTATCATCTGCAGAGCTAGTTGCATATAAACTTGTACTACTGTGGCAGGCATGGGCTTTATGTCTATCTTGACTACAGTAATGTGTTCACTATGCTGTTTGTAATTGCTTATCTGCATTCCTATTTTTTTTGTCCATTATTAAATGTACTCCTGCATTACCCCTATTTGATTTTATGTTTATAAACCTATATTCACCTGACCACAAGTTGTGTTCCTCCTGCCACTGAACATCAACTTATCCATTTCCTTTTTCAAATTTTCTAACCTACCTTCCCGATTAATGGATCTGACATTCCACATTCCGATCCATAGAATGCAAGTTTTGTTTCTCCTGATAATAGCATCCTTGTGAGTAGTCCCCACCCATAAATCCAAATGGGGGACTATTTTACCTCTGGAATATTTTACCCAAGAGGATGCCATCATCATTTAACCATACAGTAAAGCTGCATGCCCTTGGGAAAATTATGGCTGTAGTTTCCCCTTGGTTCCAGCTGTCTGCAGTACCAGCACAGCAATGCTGCCTTGGTTGATGTTACAAGGCCAGTTCAGTCATGCCACTGCAACAACTGAAACGGCTGCTGCCCCTCTTCAGCAGCCACATGTTTGTTTGGCCTCTTAACAGATACTCATCTGTTGTGGTTGCACCTACAGTACAGCTAACTGCATTTCTGAGGCATGCAAGCCTCCCCACGAATGGCAAGGTCCATGTTTCATGATTAAAGCTAAATGCCAAATACGGGTGGTTCATTTTATCAGAGGTTTGTTCAGCGAGCACAAAAGCATCGTGGGAAATAGTCATTCAACTCCAGTTAAAATCCCAAGAGCATATGTTTGTAGCGCAATCAACCAATATAGTGCTTCCTCATGTGATATCTCACAAAAAGCTCTGATGCTAAAATTAGAGAGATGTGAGCATATATGAAAGCTTACCAACAATCATTCTTCCTGTGCACCATTCATCACTAGAACAGGAAAGGATGGAAGTGCAATGACCCACAAAGAACCATCCAACATACACCACAAGGAGGTTTCCAGAGTATAGATATAGATGTAGATTATAAAGTCTTGACCTGCTGAGGTAGGACTAACTATAACTTGCAGCTCAATTTTAGAGACTATATTTTTCGTACCAGGAGGTAAAGGAAAAACCAGGGACATGAAGTTTTCATAGATAACTGATACAGCTGATGCATGGTTAATTGCCAGAAATGTCTAATCCCACCAAGGTTGTGTCCATCCTATCCCAGTGATTTCCAGCCTGGTCTGTAAGTCTATTTTTAGGGTAAATCAGTTCGAAAAACAGAGCTATGTAATAAATGTAGTTTCAGGTGGAACAGCTGCTAGTAAAACAAAATACTGCAGTTTTGATGAAGTGCAGACATTTTTTTAAAGCTGCATTTAGTCTCTTCCATGAAAACATCAATACCCTCATTAGTAAAAAGAAGGAACAGTACTAAAAAAATGAAATAACAGATGAAATTTCAGCTGATTTGTCGTGCATATCAGAACATCACGTGGAAATCATTGAAATTGAACAGATGTGGCTTAATGGTACAAATTAAAGTTGTACTATTATAGAACCAATAAAAAGAAATGTGCTGTGAGTTACTCATGCAAAAAAGAGGTTAAGTGCAAGGATTTTCAGATTAATGAGTTTTGGGCTGAACAGCTCTTTGAATGCTGTGCAACAATAGTGGATTATCAAAGACACAGTTATTCTAAACTTCCACTCTGGTAGCAAGTTTGTTTTATTAAAAACTGAATATAGGAATTTATTGCTACTCAACATGTGCACAGTTACATTTAAGTTACTTTGAACATAGGCATTGTTTGAGAATTGGTTTTTAGTTATTTCCAAGAATAGTGTTACAATAAATGTATCATATCAGCTATTTGTTTTAGTATTTTGTAAACAATAGGTGGTTGTAAGTGATTTATACATTGTTTCAAATACAAAAACATTTTAATAATGTTTATAAATTTTTAATATAATAAGTCATTAAAACTTCTATTATTTTCATAATTAGAGCATTTAACATAAAGCAGTTTTATAAAAATCTCTTATAGCTCTCAATATTTTGTGTATTATGCAGTATTCTGCATGCTGTGTCATGAGTAAATCAAAACTATACAGTGATAAAAGCAAGGATTCTCATGTATCTTGTCAGGTGTAAGTGTCAATACTTTTACCCGACAAGCTGTATGAGATGTCATCTTTCTGACATCTGCTAGGAAAGACCACAGACTGCACAGTACTTGTGTTAAACATACACTGCTTGTTTGTGAATTATGAATTGTAATTTTACATACTTGCTGTTCATTACTACTATCATTATGAATGATGCACTATATGCTTTTCTCTTGTGAATATGACCAATAATAAGTGAACTATTCTGAACTTCATCAATTCATTTTTATGTTTTTTAGGGCCATCTATCGCAAAGCAGACATCTACCTTCTTGATGATCCTCTTTCTGCTGTTGATCCACATGTAGGCAGACATCTCTTTGATCAGTGTATTACAAGATTGCTCAAAAATAGCATATGTGTTCTTGTTACTCATCAGATCCAGTTTCTGCATCATGTAGATGAAATAGTTATTCTTCAAGATGTAAGTCTTATTTTGCTCCTTAATATATGGTGACAGTATCAGTGTACAAACTGCTTATTTTTCACATTTGTGAAAACTGTGACAAACATTGTATTAACATTTATCACTAGGTGCACAACCAGCCACTACAGGCTACCTCTGTAAAGTATACTGACAATCAGTGCTAATCTTCTCACACCAATAATAATGGGAATTATTTCTATATTAATTTTTATAGATAAAGGAAAAATGTACTACTTTTTGAACAAAATCACTGCTCTTCTTCTTAAAATGTTCAGCTGTTGTTTTTGTTTAATACTTCATACTCATTTAGAGAACACTATCAACTGTCCATATGCAGTGGAAGTTGAAACTGTTTAAACCAAACATCAACGATGTAGGAGAAGATAGATTGCTACTTACTGTAAATATTACACATTATGTTACAGACAGGCACAATAAAAATACACTTACACATAAGGTTTTGGCTAAAGACTTTGTTGGAAAAAGAAAGAGAAACACACACAGTTCAGTCACACAAGCAAGCACACCTCACACACATGTGACCACCAACTTTGGCAGCTCAGACCAGAAAGCAACTGTCATGAGGCATGGAAGCAGCAATCTTGGGGGGAGGGGGGGGAGGGGGGGCTGGTAAAGGGGAAGGGATAGCAGTGTACAGGTAGGGGAAGAGAGGAGTGTCATCAGGCAGAGTGTGCGTGCACTAGACGGACAACAGGTGCAGTGACTGGAGCTTGTGGGGCAGGGAGGTGGGGAAAACTGAGCAAAAAGGAGAGGAATAGAGAAAGATAGACATTGGCAGAGGGCGGCACACAAAGTGGGTTGGAGACAAGAATGGGGAGGAACTGATATGACAGAGAGGGTGGAAACTGTTGGATGGAGATGGTGGGGACAGTATGTTAAGATAGGTTGAGGCCTGGGTAATTATGGGAACAGAGAATGTTTGTAAGGATAACTCCCATCTGCACACAAAGAAGTGCTCTCTTCATGAGCCAATACAATCCCAGACTGGACAGCTAAACAACATCCTTCAACAAGGCTTCGATTACCTATTGTCATCACCTGAAATGAGGGACATCCTACACAAGATCGGTCCACCCCTGTCTTCCCTTGCCACCCAACCTCCACAACACCCTAGTTCATCCCTATGTCACTCCCAATCCCAACCCTTTGCCACAAGGATTGTATTCCACTGGAACACCCAGGTGTGAGACCTGCCCATCCACCCACTCTGCAATTCCTATTCCAATATTGTCACAAGCTTATCCTATCCCATCAGAGGCTGAGCCACCTGTGAAAGCAGCCATGTCATGTACCAGCTCTGCTGCAATCATTGCACAGTGTTTTATATTCGTATGGTTGTCCTCAAGGACGCATCTCGACCGCCAAACTGTGACCAAAAACAAAGTAGACCCCACTGTGGAACAATATGCAGCAGAACATAACGTCCTTGTTTTCAATTGCTGCTTCACTACCTGAGTCATCTGGATCCTCCCGTCCACCACCAGCTTTTCTGAACTGAATCGATGGAAGCTATCCTAACAACACATTCTCCGCTCCCGTAATTGTCACAGCCTGAAGGTACGGTAATATACCGTCCTGACACCCTCCATCGAGCAGGTTCGACCCCCTCTGCCCTGTAACCTTCTACCCATTCTCAACTCCCGCCCACTTTGTGTGCTGCCCTCTGCAAATGCACCTGACCATCTTTCCTGCTCCTCTCCTTTTTTGCTCCATTTTTCCCACCTCCTGATGCTACACCTGTTGGCAGTCTAGTCTGTGAACACTCAGCCAGACTGTGCTCCTCTCTCTTCCCACCCACAAACTCCTATCCCTTCCCCCTTCCCCTTCCCCTTCCCACCCAGTCCACAATGTGGTGTCCATTTCACTTGATGGCTGCAGTATAGTCTGAGCTGACAGAGTTGGCAGTCGTGTGCTTGAGGTGTGCTCACTTGTGTGAATGCATGGTGTGTGTTTCTCTTTCTTTTTCTGATGAAAGCTGTGGCTAAAAGCTTATGTGTAAGTGTCTTTTAATTTTAACCACCTGCAACTTAATGTGTCCTCTTTACAGCAAGTAGCAATCTATCAGTTCCTACATGGTTAAAATTGTTTAATATAAACATAAGTACTAACTGACATTTATGTCCCCTAGTCCATGTAGTCTGATCAATTGTAGGAACACATGATACAGCACTCTTTTATTTTATTTTTGAATATCTGGTGATTTCTGATTCCTTCCTGATCTCTGCCAGTAACTTGTTAAAGACCTTTGCACCAAAATATGAAACTCCATTCTGAGCTCTATACAGGAATGCAGTATGTGTGGAAATTACACTACTGGCCATTAAAATTGCTACACCACGAAGATGACGTGCTACAGATGGAAAATTTAACCGACAGGAAGAACATACTAAGATATGCAAATGATTAGCTTCTCAGAGCATTCACACTAGATTGGTGCCGGTGGCGACACCTACAATGTGTTGACATGAGGAAAGTTTCCAACCGATTTCTCATACACAAACAGCAGCTGACTGGCTTTGCCTGGTGAAACATTGTTGTGATGCCTCATGTAAGGAGGAGGAATGTGTACCATCACGTTTCCGACTTTGATAAAGGTCGGAGTGTAGCCTATCACGATTGCGGTTTATCGTATAACGGCATTGCTGCTCGTGTCGGTCGAGATCCAATGACTGTTAGCAGAATATTGAATCGGTGGGTTCAGGAGGGTAATACGGAATGCTGTGCTGGATCCCAATGGCCTCGTATCACTAGCAGTCGAGATGACAGGCATCTTATCTGCATGGCCATAATGGATCGTGCAGCCACATCTCGATCCCTGAGCCAACAGATGGGGATGTTTACAAGACAAAAACCATCTGCACGAACAGTTCGATGACATTTGCAGCAGCATGGACTATCAGCTCGGAGACCATGGCTGCGGTTACCCTTGACACTGCATCACAGACAGGAGTGCCTGCGATGGTGTACTCAATGACGAACCTGGGTGCACGAATGGCAAAATGTCATTCTTTCAGATGAATCCAGGTTCTGTTTACAGCATCATGATGATCGCATCCGTGTTTGGCGACATCGCAGTGAACGCACATTGGAAGCACGTATTCGTCATTGCCATACTGGCGTATCACCTGGCGTGATGGTATGGGATGCCATTGGTTACACGTCTCGGTCACCTCTTGTTCACATTGATGGCACTTTGAACAGTGGACGTTACATTTCAGATGTGTTACGACCCGTGGCTCTACCCTTCATTCGATCCCTGCAAAACCCTACATTTCAGCAGGATAATGCACGACCGCATGTTGCAGGTCCTATACGGTCCTTTCTGGATACAGAAAATGTTCAACTGCTGCCCTGGCCAGCACATTCTCCAGATCTCTCACCAATTGAAAACGTCTGGTCAATGGTGGCCGAGCAACTGGCTCATCACAATACGCCAGTCACTACTCTTGATGAACTGTGGTATCATGTTGAAGCTGCATGGGCAGCTGTACCTGTACACGACATCCAAGCTCTGTTTGACTCAATGCCCAGGCATATCAAGGCCGTTATTACGGTCAGAGGTGGTTGTTCTGGGTACTGATTTCTCAGGATCTGTGCACCCAAATTGCGTGAAAATGTAATCACATGTCAGTTCTAGTATAGTATATTTGTCCAATGAATACCTGTTTATCATCTGCATTTCTTCTTGATGAAGCAATTTTAATGGCCAGTAGTGTACTTTTATTTATAGTATTATGAAATTAACAGTTCACCCTAAATTTATACTTATTATTAATCAAATGTATCATTATATACTCTCAATCTCCCTGAAGAGTTTTAGCAAGATGTTTATTTGCCTACCCTGCACAATATCCTACTGCACACTTTTGTATTATAAATGGTTTTCTGGTCTTACGTGCATATCCGCAGAAGATTTTACAATAGAGCAGTACTGAATGAAATTATGTTAACAATCCCACCTGCTGATCAACGTAGTGACAAAGATTGCTTAAGTCCAAGTCAGACAGAACTGAACTCTATTGTTAACTTACATACCACAATTTGTAATTCATCTGGATATCTAGGAATTTTGCACACAAAGTTTCATCTGGCATAGGTCCATTGACCTCCATTGTGTGTTATCCATACAGTCTCAGGTATACATTAACTCAGATAACTAAACATTTGCAGTATAAAGCTGTGAACTTAATGAATCATTTCAAGATGTGAAGCATAGATTACAGTTACCCATTCGTTAATTCATTTCTGTGTCGTATGTAGCATGTGATGACACTGGATTAACATTCAGAAGCAGTAGCATTCAAATCAAAGTGTGGCTACACAGAGTAACTTTTCCTACATTTCAGTATATGATTTATATGATAAGTTGGTTCACTTTGAAAGGACATGGCCAGTTTGCTTCACCATCCTTCCCCTATTTGAGCTTGCACTCCATCTCTTATGACCTCTTGGTCAGTGGCTCTTTAAACTCTGACCTTCCTTTCCTTAATTTTCTATTCACTGCATTCTCGTAGAACTCTGGGCCCAAAGATAATATACTGCAACATTAGGAGAAACATGTGTGTTAAAGGATGTTATGGTTACTTATTTTGATGATTTATTCTTACAGTATAACTAATTACTTTAATTGTCAAGGGATATATTACTGAATTTCCTATTCATTCACATATACCAATTTAGGACCTGAAAAATTGTATGTTGATGAAAAATGAAAAAAGAATACTGTTTGCAATATGAGCTATTTGAGAAAAGGAATTATCTGTTATTATTTTCAGGGCTTGGTTGAAGCAAAAGGCAGTTATTCTGAACTTCAGGAGTCTGGTCTGGATTTTGCAAAACTGATGAATTCTGAGTTTGAAGATACAAGTGCGGAGGAAGACAATGAGCCTGAAGATGAAGTAGGAAAACGAGATCCTATTGAGGTGAGCTAGATTAAAACTTGTAACTAACCTTAACCTGTAGTGTCCATGTCTAACTCTCCTATATATTTGAGCTCTAAAGGCTACATAACTTTTCTGTAAGCATTTACAATGCTTACTTCAAATTGTTCTTCTCATAAATTATCTCTAAATCATGAGTTGTGCCTAAATAGCTCCAAAGTTTACTTAAACACACAGGCCACGATGTCATGTGATGTGACAGCAGCACTCTTAGCGTATGAGATCAAAACTATAGCATGTGAGGAAACACATTGACATGAATGGCACCCCTTTTCTGATATGCCATCCCAACAAATTATGCCACAAAACACGCAGGCCACTGGGCACTCATCCATGTATTAAGGAAACATTTTTGCTCTCAGAAACTGTAGTTAACTGAATTCTTTCTGTTAGGATACTATATATTCATTACTAGTTATGAGCATTCCTTACGTGTAATATTTTATTGTTTCCTGTTACATATTCTAATATCTATACATTCCTTAATTTTAGACTCAAGTACTTTTACATGGCATCTTTCTCTCATTCCATACATTCATACACTCCCCTGAAGGGTCTCTTTCAGGATAGGATTTATAGAACATGGTGTGTGAATGAATGACGAGAATTTTGTCATATTTCTTCACCCATCTTCCAACGTGCATTAGTGTCCCGTTGATAAACCCTGCCCTTCTGGAAATCACACAGGTTCAAATCTGGTGATTTTGGTGGCCACACAGTTTGGAATGATTGGCCAATGATTTGGTTTTCTCCAAATGTATTACACAGTAACCTAGTGACCTCATGAGCAATGTGATAAGGAGCTCCTTCATGCTTCAGAAAGATGAGCCCAACGCACCTCCTCCTGTAGAGCAGGGATAACATGTTGATGAAGCAGATCACAGTAGCATGTGCCATTCACACTGCATGCCCTTGGTCCCTAGGGTCTGAGTTCCTCAAAGAAAAATGGACCAGTCTTAACTGTGTCATGGAGCCACACCACACAGTGATGCATTCACTTTGCAGTGGAACTTCATGAACGTTTGTCATTGCTAATGATTCCCAAATGTGACAATTGTTAGTATTAACTGAAAGAAACATAAGAGCAAAGTCTACTTCAATGTCTGTACCACATGGCAAAAGTTGGTGTGTAACGTGAAATTTGTACAGATACCATTTCACAGTTGTTCACAGCACTTTGGTCCATGGAATGTTCGGCCATCACAGCACAGCTTGTACACTGTTTGAACACTGCACATTGCAGCCAACATACTCATCAATGGCATCAATAACTTCTTTAATAACGAATGACACAACTGGTCATCAGCCTCTCCCAGGAGCAATTCCTAAATCCCTAGTTAATTCGAACTTCCAAATCATGTTCTTCAACCCTGGTGCAGAACAGGGCCCTCTCTCTATTCCTTTAATGTGTCAGTACTCACTAAGAGCAGCAGCACTATTGCTGTCGTTTTGATAAAGCAGCTTTATGAGTAAAGCCCTGCTAACCTTCTCCAGACCCATGTTGACTCTCTTCAACTGTAATGATGGACACTGATGCTTGTGTTTCAAACCTACGTTGCCATATCAATACTGGTACTTAATGACAAGTGATGACACTAACACTACTAACAACACAAATCTTGCACTGCACAGTCTGAATGCCATTCCCATAAAGTTGGCCCATTCGCTGGCTCAAGTAGTGAAAGTTTAATTATAACCACCTTGTACATGCACAGATTATTGCCTTGTCTGTACCAGAGTATTTGTTACTATGGAACATTGTGAGTCAGTCCATGTTGCTTACCTGACTGGCTCAGGTGCCCCTCAGATGCAAACATCTCACAAGTCCTAGCTGGTAAATAATTGTAATCAATCAGAAATATTCCTGTTAGAGCAAAATGAATGTTTCATTCCTCAGTGAAATCCCAAACAATAAATGAACCACTCTTCACCACTTCTGTTCATGTAGGCTACTAGTCAACAAAAGTGTGCAGTAGATGCTCTATGACATTGGTAGTCAAACTGTTCTGCTCAAGAGCCAATACTGATGTTGCGGGGCAGTGCCTCATGCCACATATATACCAATCTTATTGTTAATTGATAATCTGCATAAATTAGCATGTTATGAGCCCGCAGTAAACCAACTACATTACAGGCATGGTAGATTGGCTTTCACCCCCAAGTACTGATAGTTAAAAGTCAGCACCATTTTGAACACTTCATGTTGACTATGGTCTGTTTCAGACTGGTGGCAACCTCAGCAGTCTAACATTTGTGACACTATAATTTCATGGATAAGTGTTGCTTTTACCATGTTCATGATTGACTGTCCTTAATAATAGTATTTGTACTTATATTTAAATACACTGTTGAATATGAGACACCATCACAAAAGTTTGATAAGTGATTTAAATGCCAGTTTTCTTCTAACCACTATGTTGTATTACGACAACCTTAATTAATTTATCATTCCTTGTTACAAATAAGTAAAGCTTTTGAAGATGACCATCCCTGTAATGTGCACTGACAATTCTGTGCTACTTCTGAGTCAAAATTTATACCATGGCAGCTATTGGGTACTGCCCTTAAGTTGTCAGCAATAGAAGACAAACAATAAAACATTCCCCCTCTCATATCCTTCAATCCTGCAATAGATGCACTGTTTACCTCTCTGTCCTTGAGGTAAGTGGCCAAATTTACTTACCTCATTGTCGAATTCACCAACATCTATTAAATTTACACTCTTAAGAAGCTCTTAATGTTACCTGATGTTTTTGGATGTGCCTTTGAGTAGGTAGATGAATATCACTATAAAATACAGCTGACAACCACTGGCCACAACAGTACTTGGCTTGGGCCAGATGCAGCCAAAAGCCCACAGTTTGACGACCACTACTGTATGAGGTTTAGAAAAGTAGGTGAGGTATGTTGGACCATGTAGTCAGTCACTGAAGTGTTCTCAGAAAATTCGTATGTTGGATGTTGTCCATAGAAGGCAAGCTTCTGGGAGCAGTTTCCACTCTTTCCACTTTTTAATCTTCACGTAAATTTAATTTTGGAGCACAGTGCACTTCAAAGGCAGAGTTTCATTTTACAGTTTTCACTCATGTTCTTCAGTATTCTGTCTACATTTTGCACTTTTTGGTCAATTATTTGAGTAGATTGAAAGCAAGACTCCCTAGAAATCACACAGTGGATATTTGTCCAATTTTCATAGCCAAACAACAAGTTGGAATTGGACAAATTGACCAGCATGAGGTGTAGTTTTGGAAAAAAACTTGTACTTAATTGCTTGAAAGTTAAATATATTATTTTTCATGTGTTCTGAACAAAACTGGAAAATAAAAAAATTGAAAAAATAGTCAAATGCTGTGGGAAATGAGTTATCTAAAAGTGAGAAAGAAAACAAATTGGAGTAACAATTTATCTGCCTTTGAGTGATGCTTAAAATCATGTACAGCATATGAGGTGCTGATTAAGAATTTTAAGTTCAATATTTATAGAGTATTAAAGGATGTTTGTCAGGTATGTACATAATCCACAGACAGATATCCTCTAGTACTCTTTAAAATTGTAAGATTCTAAGTTAAATGTTGAACTTTCTCAATCAGCACCTCATTTGCTGTATGTGATTTTGAGCATCAGTCAAAGGTGTGTCAAATGTTTCTCTAATCTATTTTATTTCTGAAACTTCCTGGCAGAGTAAAACTATGTGCCAGACTGAGACACAAACTTGGGACTTTTGCCTTTCTAAAGCAAGTGCTCTATCGACTGAGCTACCCAAGCACAACTCATGTTCCGACCTCACACCTTTACTTCTATCAGTACCTCATCTCCTATCTTCAAGACTTCACAGAAGCTCTCCTGCAAAACTTGCAGGACTAGCACTACTGGAACAAAGAATATTGTGGAAACATGGCTTAGCAACAGCCTAGGGTATGTTTCCAGAATGAAACTTATTTTAGTTCTTACTTTTATCTATTTGACAATGTTGGTTTTTATGAAGTATATTTACAGTTATAAAAAGTCTTTAACACAAGTATACCAATTGTCATTGAAGAAACACATTCTACTGAATAAACTTTCACTCTTATCGAAAGTCAGTTTGTAAATAATTTGTGTAATTTGCTAAAATAGTGAGATAAAGATGTTCATAACCCAGAGGTTGGTTTAAACACCACAGTATTTTGGTAAATGTAGAACTCTTGTAAGTGATATTCTGTTGCTTCCCTCTGATCTATGGGCTGACATACCCAGCCAGTCAGTTTTAGAGGGGGGGGGGGGGGGGGGGCTGTAGAATTTAACATAGACTTTGAACCACAGTGCAACATGGCATTCCACAAGTACAAACCATTTCTAGAGGTGAAACAAGTCATAAATGTTAGAAGAAGTAGTATATAGTTATTTTAGTGCAATAGATTTTTGTACCCTTGCATTGTTTTACAAATTCATGTTCAACCTTTAAGTACATTTCAGCAACAGACTTCAGGAAATTGCCGTGTACTAGAAAGTTTTAAAAACAGGCAAAAGATGATAAAGGAAACTTTGCAATGTAAAAATAATAAATTTATGTAGTTAAAATAATCAGGTTTTGAAAATATAATATAATTGGATTGATAAAAAATCTACTCCTCAAATAGTGGCAGGAGAACACACTTATAAGGGTATTTAAGAGAAGGAAGAGGGGTGAAGTGAAAGGAGTGATGAGGTTTAGAAAAGGGGAAGACACCTGTGAAGTAACACAGGTCATATAGCCTACCAGCTGATAGGCAAAAACTGTTCGGTCTTTTACATTGGCATGACTACCTCTAAGTTATCGATTAGGATGAATGGGCATATGCAGCAGGTATATACTGGCCATACACAACATATTATTGCAGACAAGCTCTTCGAGATGACAGTTGTGACCACAGTGCCTGTTTCACCACACGTGCCATCTGGATTCTTCCCCCAGACACCTGTTTCTCAGAACTCCACATGTGGGAATTGGTGTTACAACATATCCTTTGTTCTCGCCACCCACCCTACATTAATTTATGTTAATTTCTTCGGTCTCAGCATTTATTTCCAGTGACTATTCCTTTCTTCACTCCCGTTTAGTTTTTTACATCTTTCATTTTCTGACCTGTCTATCTTTCGCCACCCCCCTCCCACCTCTCTCACAAATAATGCACTTATGTTTTTGCTTTTATTAACTCATGCACAATGTTTGGCAATAATCTCTGTCTTACATATAACCGTATCTTCCACCTGTAAGCTTTCAAGTTTTCAAATCCTGTCCAGTGTAGCCTCCAACAATCATATTTCCTTCTCATCCTGTCCAGTAAGTCTTCCCTGACCTTGGGTTCTGGGTGAGTTTTCTGAACTTTCCTAAACCTTGCTAATCCTTTTCTTTCATCACTCTTCCTTGTCTCAGCCCTTCTCTCAGAAAAATGTGCAACTGACCCCAAAAGCTTGCAAATTTCAGTAACTTTGTATGTGTGCTCTCTTGGTGCTGCATGGTGAGTAGATTTTTCATTTGTCAAATTATGTAAAATTTATACAGTGTACATTTCAAGTGCATGTATGTGTTAATTGGAGCTATTATTATTTGTAACATGTTTCTCTCTGACACATTTGTATTCCACCTCTAGTCACACCATTTCAGCCATGGGCTATTTGAGTAACTTCCTGTGTTCTAGAAAGTTAAATATTATTGTGCACTGGGTATTCAGGCTGAGACTAAACAATCTTTTAATCTTTTTTTAATATGGATATACATTCTGTGTTTTTTTTATCTGCTGTGGTAATTTGCTGTGTAAAATAAGTCAAGCATTTACAGGATCCAATTCAGTAAGATCTACAGCTCCCATATAAATGCATGCTATTTGCAGCGAATGGCATCTATAGAAGAAGCATCAGCACCACGACAAGAAGCAGAATTGAGAACCTCGGGTGGCGTTAGAAGTGCTGTGTACTTCTCATATTTCTCTTCTGGTGGCAACTACTGTCTACAGTTATTTGTGGCTGTTGCGTTTATATTGACACCAGTGGTTGTTCTGGGTGGTGATTACTGGCTCTCATACTGGTAATATTTTCTTAGTCATGTAATTTACCTGTATTGTTAAACTGTAATGTTGTTAACATTTTGTTTCCAGAAAGAAATTCAGTTTACTTTATCTCATTTGTGTTACTAGTGTCATTTTTTTTAACGATATAGATGCCACATACCAATGTGGAATAAGAAGAATTTCCAGGTGGGCAAAAAGTATTGTTTATTAATAATTGTATCTTAACACATTTTAATTGCCTCCAGTAAGAAATTCTTGTTATTCTGTGGTGTTGATACTGTGGTGTCACAGTGGTCTTTTGTGACCATTGACATTAAGTTAATTAGGCTGCGTGTGAGCAGTGTATTACTGCATGTTGTTGCTTAATTGTAAATGTGCTGTGTTTCAAAACAGACTTTACTATTGTCTCTTGCTTTTTGAATGTGATGTTGTGCAGTGATTTGTTAGTTTATGATTGTAATAATTACTGTTGGAGGAGTAAGTTGTTGATAAATGTGATGAGAATGACTTCTTCAGTATGTACCAGTCTTCTTTAGAAATAAATTTTACTAATGATGAAGAAGAAGATGATGAAAATAATTATTATGAGTACAAGCAGTTTAGAAAGAAAAATAGTAAAGAATCACCAAGAGAAGAAAGAGAAAATTAAATAGACTGTTCTGTGCTTTGGGGTTGTAGAATACACAGTTCCTGATACATCTATTAGTGCTAATCAGTTAATTCCTTCTATTCTGTACACAACTAGCATCATACTGAGAACTCTTCACTTCATCCAAGTTTGTGAAGTGCACTGATATAATCACTTCTGAATGCTCCAAATCAGGCAACTGATACAGTATGTGAAGCCACAGAAGCCTATGTACATAACTGTATGTATGACTTATGAGACAGTGACACTATCTAGATATCGCCACATTTACTAACCAAAGGTTTGAACAATGGAGCAAAATATTTGGCCATCCAATAAGTTGGTGCATCTGCATTGCTCAATGTTGGTTTAATAGCTAACACTTGTATTATCTCCTACAAGCATGGTTTACAACTTACATTTTCTTCTGAATCTCCTTTTTTCTGTATAATTGTGCGGATATTGGTAAGGTCAAATTATCTAGGAAGCTTCAGTCCTCAAGTAGATGGCTGGAGTTAGAAGTAGAGCAGTTTTTTTTTAATCCTTGAGCTGTGAGGTCCTTGACAGTCTTGTTATAAGTTGTACATCTTCTCTATATGGAGAGGTCACTCATCAGCAAAATAATGGGTAATATCCACTATTTTGCTCTGAGAGACTTGCAGGGAAAACCACTAACTGGGAATTGTTCTGGAGATTATAAAGTGCAGCTCTCTTAGATTCGTATATGTTACTTTTCTGTGGATGGGATCTTGTAAGTGCTTGGCATGCTTCAACCCTTACTTTTTCAGCAGCATTATCAGGTAGCTCTTACGAAAGGTGGATCAGTGTGGTAAGAAGCATCTAGAATTAGCAATAAGCACTGCACAGGAATGGTTTATCGAATACTGGTGACACAACCATCTACTACTCCCCAACAAATCTGCAGCAGCTGAACGTTATATTTCCACTGCCCGTTCCATGGATTATGGGAAAGTCAAAACTGGCCAGAGCCTTATCCTATGGGATTCAGTGGTCAAGGAAGCTGTGGAAATATAATTAGCAGACAACCTACTCAACCAAGATGAGGATTTCCAGTACTCAACCAAGATGAGGATTTCCAGCTTGACAGGTTATGGAAACCGCTAATTTCACCTGTGTGCTCTTAGAAGAATTATGTTTTTGAGTTTTCACTGCCTGGCATTCCAAAAAATGACCTCCATTATAGTAATCAGCCAAAATTTGTAAACACTGTTGATTTTTTGGCTCTGCATTTGCTTTGTTTTACTCTTAGATAAATAAAGCTTTATCTCTGACTGAGGTCTTGTTGCCATCCGAGTTATCTGTGATGCACCCGCATTTATGCCGCAGTGTTATGTCAAGTACTTTAAATTTTGCCATTGACTGACATTGAATGTGGGTTAGGGTTATCAGCTGAAATACTGGAAGAAGAACTGATACTATCCTGGATGCATGATGAGAAAGGACTACCAATCTTAATGAAGAAATAAATAGGAAATGAGAAAGCAGCTGATACAGATGTGACACCAGGAGAAATACTAAAATGTTTTAACCAAGAAGGAGTAAGACAAATACTGAGGTTATGCAGCAAAATACATTATAATGATGAATGGCTAGAGGGCTGTTTGAATATAGTAATGATTCCAGTACCAGATAAACAGAAAATGAGGAAATGCATTGAACACAGGGCAAGTAGCCTCATTCACATGCAGCCAAGTTGTGTTAAGAGTCATTAATAAAAGACTAGAAAAGATAATGGATGAGCATTTGGCTGGAGAGCAATTTGGTTTTAGATGAAATACTGATACAAAAGATGCACTGTGGCTCTTAAATTCTGGGAGAGAGGTTTGTTTAAAGGGATACAATGAAATACAGCAGAGAAAATGAGATACAGTACTAACCTGACTATAGCAGATGTTGAAAGTGAGCACCATTCATCACTTGGCACTTTTGGGCCTTGGTCAGACAGCTGCTGATGGTGGCTTGTAGGTGGAGTGCTGGAATTGCTGCAATCTCATTTGAAATGTTCTGCTGCAGTTCTTGAAGACTAAGAGGGCTGTTGTGATATACCTTAGACTTGAGGGCTCCCACACAAAGTAATCACACACTGACAGATGCGGTAGAGCTGTGACCAGACTGATCACTGCTAACAGCTGTCAGGTGTAAAGATTGTGTAAATGTTCTGCAAGGTTTATCCAGTTGTATGAGCAGTTGCTCCATCCTGTTGGAAGTAACTGTAGGTGTTTTCCTTTTCTGTTAATACTGCCACAAATGGTTTCAAAATGTATCCCCTCATCTGGGCTGCTTTTATTTGCCCCACCCTGTAATTGTTTTATAGACCTGTAAAAGGCATTTGATAATGTGGCTCGAAATGAGCTTGCAACTATAATGAAGGGAAATAAAGTGAACTGGGAAACCAAACGACTTACAAACTCGTGATATTTAAATAAAAAATAAATAACACAAAAACAAAAGACAGTACCAGTTGGCCAGAAGTAGGAAAGGGAGTAAGACAAGGCTACTGTGTGTCACTTACCCTTTCCAATCTGTACCTAGAAAGTATTGTTGACCACTGCCCACTAGATGATGAGAGGGTAAAAATTGGAGAAAGAAGTCCTTCTAGTAACAGGTGAGAAAGAATATTCAAGATATAGTGGATACACTGAAATTAAAGGAAAGATTTATGGAATGAAAATCAGTTCAAAGAAAATGAAAGTAATGCTACTAGGTAGAAATAAAAGGGAAAAGATAATGCTGAATGGAGAAATATTACAACATGTACAAAGCTTTAAATACCTAGGAAGCAGGATAGGAAACAACTGGAAAAGCAGCACAGAAATTAAAATCAGAATAGCAATGGCATTTTGTAAGAAAATGAGAGTTTTTGCAGCAATATGGCAAAGATTTTAGAAAAGTCTAATAAAATATTTTTGTGCAGAATGTCCTCCTTTATGGTGCTGAAATGTAGAGAAGAGGAAGAAAGGTTTTATGATTTTGAGGTTTGAATATGGTAGAAAATGGAGATAATATGCTCAATGGACAGAGTGAAAAATGAGGAGGTACTGAGAAGCATGGGAGAGCAAAGCAATTACTGAATGTAATAAGCAGAAGGAAAAGAAACTGGATTGGACATTTATTAAGAAAGAAGCAGCAGCTTATAGAAACTGTCTTAAGAGAAGCTTGTGGAAAGGAGCAGGAGGTGAGGGAGAGTTCAGATCCTGGATGATCTGCAGGATAGCAGCATATACAGGAACATTAAGAAGGAAGCAATAGATTGCAGAAAATGGAGATGCAAAGGAACTGCTAACCCATGGATATGAAGGTGATGATGTGTGGTTAATATAAAGAAGCTATTTGTAATTTCTGTTGCTCTTAATTTTGCACATGTCTATTGGCCAAATAAGGACCTTAAATGTCTCTGTAAAATGAAATCTAGGAATGGAGTTCACTCAGTTTTTTTTAGGCAAAATGCAGAGCTACTCAAATAAAGAAGCAGCGGCACACCAGGATTCATCAGCTGGCAATAACAGCTGGAGGGATTGGTGACGTACTGATCACGTCCCATGATCATTGCTCATTCACACGGCCCATGATCACTGTTCCTCATACTGGCTTATAGGCCTTATAGGCTAGACTCTGTGAGTCAGATCAGGTTTAAGGCTTAATCTGTGAGTAGTAGCTATGACCTTTTTCCATTTTCTTAATTCCTAGCAACTTGTGTTCTGCTCATTGATCCAGTTGCCATGTGACTGTAGAGGTATAATTCTTAAATTATAATTGTAAAATAATGTTTGTTACCTCCCAGTTTACAAGTCATTCCTCTGTATTATTCACAGCCATTAGCTTTGGAGTGAGGTACCCTCCTGTATTTTATATTTCAATAGACTTTTCATTAAAGCATTCTTACTTAATATATATATTCCTAATTTTTGCAGGACCAACTCAGAAGAGATAACGCAAACCATATACACTGAAAGTAATGCCACATACTACAATGAGACTGACACATATTTGACAGCCTATGGTTGGATACCAGATACAACCACAAGTGTCTATATCTATACTGCAGTTATGGTTGCTACAGTTGTAGTTACTGTAGTTCGCTCCATATCATTCTTCATCCTTTGCATACGTGCATCAATGAGGCTACACAATCAAATGTTTATTGGTGTAACACGAGCAACTATGCATTTCTTCAACAACAATCCTGCAGGTATTTTTAATTGCTGTATTCATGTATGTCTTCTAATATTTATCATAATTACACTAATTTATAATCAAAAGATTGTCATTTCTTCCTATTGCTTGTTTCATTATGAAATAAAAGTGACAATTTTATAAATTTTAGTGTCACACACACACACACACACACACACACACACACCAAGTAAAAATAGCTATTATGAAATAGTTATTCTTTCCACTACAAAATATCTAATCCATTATATCTCATTGCTATATGTCAATGGGGAACAGTACAAATACAGGATGTTTCACAATTTATTTTACATGTTTCTATGGGTTGCACAGAGGAGTTAGTATATAAAACTTTGGTAAAGAACCCATGTCCTGAAATGTACTGCTGGGACATAAAACAAGTCTGAAGAATGGATCACTTCCAGATCTCCCCCTTCACAGTGCAAGTATTCAAAACATAGCCCATACCATGGGCTCCTGTAGGGCACACAGGTAAGAGCTCATTGTCTCCCCTTTGTGTGTACCACTAAGCAGGAGATTTGAAAGTGATATAATCTTCAAACTTACTTTACATCCAAAGCATACATTTCTGGAGCGGGTTCATTATCGAAACTTTATTTCTAAGTCCCCTCTACAGTACCTATAAGCCTCTAATAGGGGTTGTAAACTACCCCGTATAATGTGAAATTATTAAAAACACTTCGTTTTTTTTTTTTTTTTCTTTGAAGTTGTGCACAAGTAAGTGAAATAACTTGAATGTATGATTTTAGACTAATCAATTTGAAAATGTATGAATAAAGAGGGACGGGTTGGAGTGGTGATGGGAGGGAGGAGGGGGCTCTAAATGGTAGACAGACTGACTGATGATTGCAGCTACATACAGAATTAAACATTTCTTTAGACTTCAGATGAAACTGCAGAGTGAAATTCGCTAGGAATATGGATGAAATATACATATAAATATGTGTGAGATATGTTAAATATAATATATGTGGAACATATTTAACATTTGCATATGCATGCGAAGCTTATAATGCAAAATGTAAGCATTTGAATAGAATTTTTCAAATTTAATCCAGTAACAAAAAAATCATTCTTTCATTTACTTTGTACATGTCAATGTGTCTGCTTTATATGTGTGTAGTTACTTAATAAGAAGAAAAGACTTTGCAAAGCATCTACAGATAGTGATATATAAAGAAATGATATATGTAGTCACGTCTGTTCCAGCATAGCTCTGGAATATCTGGGGCGATTTCAGTCAACCCTGGTACATGTATGACTCACTAATAGAAAAAAGTACTGTGAAGTAAGTACACTCATAGAAAGGAAGGTGTAGGGTTGGGAAGAGGGTAAATTGTAAAAATAAACTGAACTCTAGAGCATGTGAAGAAACTTCAGCAAATTGAATATTCAAAGAAATATTAGGCTAGCAGCCAGTCATTATTTAGTACAAGTCATGGTCTTTTGACTGTACACCTGCCAGTCATCTTCAAGTGATCCAGCAAAGACTGATGAAGACTTCCCCTCCTCCCTCTCTGCAATTTATCAGTGCACTTTGTGTACTTCGTGCATTCATTAAAATTATGGTGACAGACTGAACATGCCACATGATGGTGAAGAGTGCACTCCCCCCCCCACCCTCCCCGTCTGGAATTGAAGAACTCAGCCTTCCTCAGGGTTGTTGCTTGACTATCAGCATACTCTGTTGTCTTTGTTTGCAAACAAATCATGGTAAAGATGGGTTCCATGAATTATCCAACTAGTATCTACTATTGTAGTTCATCAGATTTTCTGTCATGCATAATTTCATAGATTCTTTAATAATTTAGTCCCCAAAAATTATTGCTTTATTGTACTGCATTGACTGTATCAATGAAATAAGCAATTTTTGGAAGAATAAGATAATTGGATAGATAAAAAATCTACTCACTAAGTGGCAACAGAACATGCACATAAAGGTATTGAAATGTGCAAGCTTTTGGGACCAATGACTCCTTCTTCTCACAGAAGGGTTAAAGGGGAAAGAATAGGTGTGAAAGAAAAGAACTGGTGAGGTTTAGGAAATGGGGAGAATTCAGAAAATTCCCCAGAACCCCTGGCCATGGGGTCAGGCATGAAAAGGAACTACACATGATGAGATTTGAAAACCTGCAAGCTTAAAAGTGGAAGACAGGATAATACACAAGGCAGAGATTACTGTCAAAAACATTGAGCATGAGTTAATAAGAGTGAAAAGTTAAGGCATTGTACGTGGCAAAGGTGAGGGGTGGGGAAAAATAAACACTTCAGAAAATAAAAGATGTAGATAACTAAAAGGTATTGGAGAAAGAAATAGTTATTGAGAAGAAATGCTGAGACCAAAAAAGTTAATGTAAATTAAGGCCAGGTGGATGGCAAGAACCTAGGACATCTTGTAATGCCAGTTGCCACCTGCACAGTTCTGAAAAACTGGTGTCTACAGAAGAATCCAGATGACATGTGTGGAGAAACAGGCACTGAGGTCATGGCTGTCATGTTGTAAATTATGCTCTGCAACAGGATATAGTGTGCTGTCAGTAAACACCATCTGTCTATGCCCATTCATCCTGATAACTTGGTGGTAGTCATGCCAATGTAAAAGGCCAGACAGTATTTACGTAACAGCTGGTACACGACATGTGTCATTTCATAGGTGGCTCTCCCTTTCATAGTATATGTTTTACCTGTTATAGCACACTGTTTCTACATCTGAAAGATAATGTCGATTGATATTTTGCACCTGTTGCATAAGAGTGGCACTAGTTGTGCCACAATGAGGAAGGTGCATAAGGCCAGCCATAGGGTAGGGAAGTAGGTGCAGAAGGAGTAGGTTCTAACAAGGATATTTCAGAGAGGAGGGGGATGACAAAAAGCTATTCTAGGTGTGTTGGGCAAAGTGTCGCACAGAATGGACCCCATTTCAGGGCACGATTTTTGGAAGCCATAGCCTTGTCAAATTAGCAGATTAATACATTCGAGACCAGGATAATACTGAGTAATGGGAGGTGTACTCATAAGTTGTTTTTTGGAGGAATCAGCAGTGGATTTGATAGCTCAGGAAACCTGCATTTCAACTAAGTTGGTGTGGTAATTACATCCTGTGATGGCTAAGGTGAGATTGGTGTCTTACTACTGTAAAAAGTCTGCATCTGAACAAATACATTTGCTTTGAATGGCAAGGCTGCATGGGAACATTTGACATGGAAATGATGGCAAATGCCAAAATGTAGGTACTGTCATTCATTAGTAGGCGTGTGAAATTTAATTGGGAGAATGCACACTGATGGGGAAAAAAAATCACAGTAGCAAGAATGAGTTGTGCGACGTAAACTTAAGTTGGTAGGTGTGTTTCTACATCTGAAAGATAATGTCTATTGATATTTTGCACCAGTTGCATAAGAGTGGCACTAGTTGTGCCACAATGAGGGTCCAAATCAGGTTGCTTCAAATACATGCCATAACAGTAATGTGCATCAGTTATCTTGGAGATTGGATGTGGTGAGTTGAGGTTAGTCCACAATGCCTTTAAGATGAGGAAGACACTATTATCAGCAACTCACTAAGTTTAAACAAGGTCATGTAATAGGGCTGCAAGGAACTGGATGTTGCTGATGGGATATTGCAGAAAGACTTAGCAGGAATGTAGCTGCTGTGCATGATTGCTGGAAGCAGTGATCACGAGAATGTATTGTCACATGGGTCTACAGAGAGGGAAGACCAGTAGTGTTCAGTGTGTGGCTCTGGCACATTGTACTGCTTTATTTTTAATGTTTGCCTTGATCACAAATGATAGATAACATTTTACAAATCAAACAACGGAAAATCCAGGATGGGATGTAACAATATTATGAGAAGGAAAGTTTCTACTCACCATATAGCGGTGATGCTGAGTCAGCATCTCTGCTACAAGATAATATTGTACTGCTCTGCAGCACCAGTTTGTGCAGCAGTTGGCACTGCTGTGACAAAATGTACTGTTACAAATCAGTTACTTGAAGGACAGCTCTGAGCAAGAGGCACTGTAGTGTGCATTCTGCTGACCCCAAACCACAGTCATTTCCAACTTCAGTGGTGTCAAATGAGAGCTGATTGTAGGGCAATGTGGAGGTCTGTTGTCTTTCTGATGATAACTGGTTCTGTCTTTGTACCAGTGATGGCCTTGTACTGGTTAAAAGGAAACCAGTTGAGAGCCTGCGACCACCTTGTCCGTGTGCTAGACACACTGGACCAACATTCGGAGTTATCACCTGGGGTGCAATTTCGTATGACAACAGGAGCACTCTTGTGGTTATCTTGTGCACCTGACTGAAAATTTGGATGTCAGTTTGGTGATTCAACCTGTCATGCTGCCATTCATGAACAACACTCCAGGGGGCAGCATTCCAGGATAACGCTTGCCCACATACTACTGTTGCAACCCAACATGCTCTGCAGAGTGTCAACATGTTGCCTTGGCCTCCTCGATCACCAGATCTGTCTCCAACTGAGCACATATGGGACATCATCAGACTAAAAATCCACTGTCATACAGAAACAGCATTAACCATCCGCATATTGACCAACCAAGTGCAACAGGCATGGGATTCCATCCCACAGACTGACATCCAGCACCTGAACCATACAAAGCATGCCCATTTGCATGCTTGCATTTAACATTCTGGCAGTTATGCTGGTCATTAATGTACCATTGTTCCACATTTGCAGTGGCTTACTCTTGCTTACATTAACCTGTGATCTTCCATTGTAAATCACTTAAATATGTTACCTAGACAAATGTAGTCACAAAATTTCATTACTCGACATTAGTTATTTTGTGGTGTTGCAATTTTTTTTCCATCAGTGTATTTAGAGATCCCAAGAATTTTAACAGGCCACCCTCACCGTGAACCCATATGGTAAAGATGTCATGAGTGTATCTAAACCAAATCAGGGGCTGAAGACTTATGGATCTCAGGAAAGCCTCCTCCAAATTTTTGAACCACGAAAAGTTTGGCATAGAGGGGAGCCATCCTGGTTCCCATGGCCATGCCTCTGGTCTGTTTGCATGTCTGCCACTCAAAGGTAAAATTGTTGTTGATTGAAGGTGGAGGGGGAAGAAAGAAAAGGAAAGAGAAGGAACAGTTGATGTCAGCTGCATCAGGATTTTATGCCGCATCAGTGGTGACGAGTGAAAATATATGTGGGACCAGGATTTGAACCTGGGATCTCCTGCTTAGTAGGCTGTTGCTGTAACCACTGCACCACCTGGACACAGTGTTTCGTGCAATTGTGTGGACTATCTTGGCATGCCTTCTGGCCGGCCCATATTCTCACCCATCATCACGTATTTGCAGTCCCTGTCCATGTCCTCCGTGCTTGCCAGTTTGAGATTCACAGGAGGTTGAACAAAATTGTGCATCCACACTGAAGGTGGTAGGTTCATTGCCCACCAAGGCAAATCAAGTATATGAACGCTTTGTGTCTGTTCTTTTGGACATGTCTGAAAGAACAGAGACCATATGGAATCCATGGCTGTGATACTTATGTAAATTAAAGGTGGAGGGGGAGAAAGGATAGGAAAGGGAAGGAACTACTGATGTCAGTTGCATCTGGTTGGTGCAGTGGTTAACCAACTGCCTAGTAAGCAGGAGATCCTGTGTTTGAATCCCAGTCCAGCACACATTTTACTTCATCATCACTGATTCCGCATTACGTCCCAATACAACTGACATTCATAATTCCTTTTGTTTCTCCCCCCCTCCACCTTCAATTCAAATAACATGAATCACAGCTGCAGATTAGGCAGAAACTGCAGCTGTAATACATGTTGTGTAAATTGGTTTGGATAAGTGTGAAAGAACAGATGCCATGCACTCATGAAAATATAAAGTTGGTTAAGTTGAGCAGGAAGGATGTCACAGGTTTGGGTGCTGTTTGAGGAAATCCTCAGCAGCAGACAGATCATGTATATGGTGGATGTTGATGTGGATGAAGGTGGTATATCTGGCACAGATATCAGACAATCAAGAAAACTGTTAGTTTCTGTAATATAGGCAGGAAATCTTTGTACTGTAGGTTGCAGGTGTTGATCAACTAAGGCAGATAAATGTTTTCTGGGTGCTTTGAAGTCAACAGCTATGGAACAGCTTGGTTGATTGGGTGGTCAGGTTAGTGGATCTTGGGAATAAGGTAAAAGGTGATGGTGTGTGGTTTGGGTGGGGTAAGAAATTCTATGGATTGAGGTGTTAGTCCTTGGGAGTAGCCTGAGATTTTCAGGATTGTATGTAGGTCAATTTGTATGACAGGGATGAAATCTTGATGATAGATGTTTTACATAGATGTGTCGGACAGTTGGAATACACCCTTGCTTACATACTACCATCAGTCAAATTCCACAGAGATAGATCCATTGTCTGCTTGGAGGATAATGATGGATTCGAGTTTTTAGGGAATGAAGAGCCTGCAGTTCTGTAGAGTACAGGTTAGGATCATGTTGTAGGGGCCTGAGGAAAGGTTGTAAAGCACAACTGTATGTTAGGAATTTTGGAAGGCTTGTAAGGAATGATTTTGAGGTAGCTGTGGTGGATCAAGTTGGGATTGTTGTCTGAACTGTTCAAGGCTGTGATCAATGGCAGATTATTTGTTGGAAAGGTTTTGAGACTGGGTTGTAAAGCAACATTTCCAGTTGGCATTACATGTGAAGGGAAGTAGGTCCTTCACCAAAGCAGCATGATTAAATGCAGGTTTAGGGCTGTATGTGAGACTCTAGGATAATACAGACAATTCAGGAGGGGAGATTGCCTTAGATGAGAGGTTGAGAACACTGCAATGCTGTGACTGGTTCTTGTGATCGTGAGTTATCCTTGCTTCGGAAGGCAGTGGTGAACACTAGGGGATGTTAAGAATGTTTACTGAGCTCAGTTTGTAGGAGAGGAGTAGTGGTTGATGGTGGGGCTGTTTAGGTAGATGGTAAGGGACAGGAAGGGAAACATCACTGTTGAAGTAGTTTAGGAGAAGGTGGGATAGCTTTTTGAGGTGCAGTGTGGCCTGTTGTTACAGTTTGAAGTTGGCTTGGTGGATGATAGCATGTAAGGAAATGTGAGGAGCAGATAACTGGAGGATTTTTTTAGAAGGAGAGAAGTCTGGTTGAGTGGAAATTGGCAGATGAGGCATATATGTCACTGATTATCTGGGTAAGTTCAAGGATGGGACCTAAGTTCTGACAGTACGAAAACATGATTTCAAAATGACCAAATGTAATAGATGATGGGATTCATCATGGCAAGGAAGGAGGGTTTGGAGTGTTAGAGATTATGGGAATGGCAAAAAAGAAGCAGAGGTGGAAAAAAGAGAGAAAAATGAAAAAAAGCAAATGAAAATAGACTTGAAAAGTTTGTGCAAAAATCATGAGAATAGACAAAAGTTAACAAGTGGTAATGAGTGGCCAAGAATTTCTCACCATATATGTTGAGTATATGATTTAAAAAAAATAGAAAAAATAATGATGGGGAAAAAATTGTGATTGCGAAAGTCATGAAAACAGAAAAAAAATTTAAATACATGGCAAGTAGAAAATGAAGTCATTTGAGAAAACATAGTCTACTGTGTTAGGCAAATAAAATAATGCAGGAGATTGCAGTAAAAATCAATCTGTCCAGTTTGGTGAAGAACAAAAGCATAAGAACATGAAGGAGTTCTGTAGAAGCAAGGTAATTGGAGACTGGAAAAGAAAATTGCTCTCAAATTTCCAAATAAATTGGCAAAAGATGATCAGGAGAAGGCCCTGCAATGTAGTGAACTTCAAGTAAAGTGTTATAATCAAATTCACAAATAACAATGGACCCATCTAAGTGTATGGAAATCAGTACTAGAAAAGATGTAGGGGCAAGATGTTGTTAATATAGGTGATACAGATAAATAAACAAGCAAACTTTCACATAATGTTGAAAACAGACTACAATTTGAACAAGATAAATGACAGCAATGACTGGCAAAGGGGCTTCATAAAAAGGAACGATGGCCTCATAGGCTAACACATCAACAACATCAATCAGTTTTTGAAAATATAATGTAATTGCATAGATAAAAAATTTATTCTTCATGAGGTGGCAGGAGAAGCTGCATACAATTTATTGAAATTTGTAAGCTTTTGGAGCCAGTGGCTCTTTCTTCTGGCAGAAGAGTTGGAGAGGAATGAAAAGGGGTGTTCGAAAAGGACTGGTGAGGTTTAGAAAATTTGGAGAGTTCGGAAAAGTTGTCCAGAACCCCAGATCAGGGGAGACTTACTGGACTGGATTAGAAGAAAAGAATGATTGTTGGGGAGTGCACAGAATGAGGTCTGAAAACCTGAGAGTTTAAAAGTGGAAGATAGGGTAACATGCAAGACAGAGATTACTGACCAAACATTGAGCATGAGTTAATAATAGCAGAAAGTAGAGGTGGAGGGCAGGGGTCAGGGAAAGACAGACAAGTTAGAAAATTAAACTTGTAGAAAACTAAATGGGAGTGAAGAAGGAATAGTCACTGAGAAAAAAATACTGAGACAGAAGAAATTGATGTAATTAAAGGCTAGCTGGATGGCAAGAATGAAGGACATGTTGTAACGCCAGCTGCCACCTGCAGAGTTCTGAGAAACTGGTGGCTGGGCGAAAAATCCAGATGGCACGTGTGGAGAAAAAGGCACTAAGGTCACAGCTGTCATGTTGTAGATTATGCTCTGCAACAGGATATAGCATGTTACCAGTATACACCCTCTGCCTATGCCCACTCATCTTAACTGATAACTGGGTGGTAATCATGCCAATGTAAAAGGCCAAACATTATTTACATAACAGCTGGTACATGACATGTGTCAATTAATAGGTGACTCTCCCTTTGATAGTATATGTTTTACCTGTTACAGTGCTGTTATAGGTGATGGTAGGAGGGTGCATAAGGCAAGCCTTACAGTGGGGACAGTAGGGCATAGGGTCTGACAAGGATATTGTGGGAATTGGTAGGGTGATGAAAAGCTATTCTAGGTGTGTTGGGCAAAATGTCAGACAGAATGGACCTCATTTCAGGGCATGATTTTAGGAAGTCATAGCCTTGTCAAATACCAGGTTAATACTGAATGATGAAAGGTGTGCTCATAAGCAGTTTTTTGGAAGGATCAGCAGTACCAGGATTGGTTCTGATGGCCTGGGAAATCTGCTTTCGAACTAGGCTGGTGCAATAATTATGTCCACTGAAGATTGATGTGAGAATGGTTTTATATTGATGTAAAGGGTCTACATCTGAACAAATATATTTGATAATTTGCACGGTCATAATAAATTTGTTGTTAGAATCATGGCAGTTGGGGAGGGGGGAGGGGGAGGTGCTGTGATGACATTCAGTGCAGTTACCTCATGCTTATGAAACTACATGTGTACTCGCTCGGCTGTGGAGTTCTTGAATTGTAGGTACCCTGAAAAGTAGATACGCATGCCCAAAATTGTGAAACCTGTTTTTGTCTAAAATAGTTGTGAGTTGCATCTTTCTTTTTTCATATGTTGAAGTCCCAGTTGTGTCTTATACACCCTGCCAATAAGAATCAAATTGGTGAGGGTCAGTTGTTATGGTCCCATTGTAAGTGCAAAACATCCTACCCTGAGAGTCTTGTTTCGTTTATCTACACCTATGTATTAACTGTATATCTCCTGCTGTATCTCAAGACATTTAACATATATTGTTTCATTGTTGTCTAACCATTCATATTTATTTATGGTAGTGATAAGAAATCAGTGTCCATTTGAAATTTTATAAAATAAAAGACTTAAGCTCTTTGCTGTGAACCAGCTATCACCGAAGTTTTGTGTACCATGGCAGAGTTTGGTTTTGATTAGTGTGATCATCAGCAAATGATACAGTTCTTCAACAGTCTTTTAAAGTTATTTATTGAAGTGTCAGTAATGTAAGGTTAAGTACAGTGGCAGACCTTTTGAAATGCCAAATTTCATGTTCTCTCTTTCTGATCTCAATTTTGTTCTTACCCTCTGCTTTGTGATATGTGTTTAATACTTAAACCATGGATAAATGATGCCATATAAGCCATGAAACTTAAGTTTTACAAGTTTTATTTTATTAATGACATTTCACAGGGAAAGAACTTCGGAACATCACTGAATGTATAAACAGGGTAGTTTTCATCATTTGTCTCCTAAAGGACTTAATTAGTGACATATGACAGAATATATTCCTGGGGTCACAATATTTGTTATTTCTTATGGTTTTTATCTTGCCATTAATGCTTATTGGTGGTGTAAACAATGCCTATTGGAGTAAATTTAACTTGACAGTATGCTTTTATTTATTAGCAAGTAACTTGTGCTTGTTTTCAGAACTCATGTTTATACCTATGTATGATTTAAAAATGATAAAGTTAGTTAAGTCTGTATATTTTGATTAACCAATGAGTTATTATTATCATTTTTGGGTGAAAGCTAGACTACAAAGATTCAGATTTATTCCTGGAATCATGATGTTTATCTGATTTCAAAAACTTCTAGGACCTATCTATAGATGTTGAACTCATTGTGCTTGTGGTTAAGGTGAAGTGTAGAGCACTTATTATCTACCTGTATAAACTCATGCAAACAAAAAGATAACTGTATGGACACACTTCAGCCAGTTCCTGGAAGAAGACTGAAATGTCACATCAGAACTTTCACTCCAAAGTTTCTCTTTGGGGACGTGGAATCATACTGTATTATGTGCTCTGACACCAGGATTGTATAATAAACGGATGAGAACATCAACTGACATGATTCAGATCATTGCACACTTTGTTTATAATTGGCATTTGCTTCTTTTTCCAATCATCATGTTTGTGGCACACACATCTTCTATAAATCCACCAAGCTTGAGATAAGTTATTGATGTGGAGTATTGGCTGATATTTCAGTGCTCCCAAATAGAGAGATTAAATCCCATAAGTAATGTAATTACATGTAGCTATCAGCATCTCAACACTTGCCACCTCATATTGTGCTCAATAATTATGTAGCTGTGTCTTCACTAACTATTCCCTCTTCCAGAGCTTTCATTCTCATCATTGTTTCTCTACAGCAAGTTTTATCAACTGGAAGGCTACAATACATGTCTTATTAACATTTTATTATACCTTTTAGGTAGAATCCTCAACCGGTTTTCAAAAGACATAGGAAATGTGGATGAAATTCTTCCTCTTACTGTAGTAGACTGCTTCCAGGTAAGCATTTTAGTTTCAGCTTATAACTGGTCAGACATCTTTACTTCATATGTAGTTTACTGTGGTGTTAACTGGCAGGGTCCAAATTCAGCTACCTTACCCATCCTCCATTTAATGTTTATTTTTCATCATTTTAATTGTAATGTAGTTGTTGGCATACCATTACTAGTGATACTCTAAATAATGCAAAGACATTTCATTTCTTTATTGGTCCTCTGACTGTGTGACTAGATTAAAAACATGGGGGGAGCAGGTGGTGACAGTGATAGGCAGATGGCATCTGCTTCAGATCTGTATGGTGTGAGCCAGCTACAGTCTCAGTGACCAGTGGATTCTCTAGCATCCAGGCCTAATGGCATTTGTCCGAGACTGTAGCATCTGATATGGTAAAGTGGTCAATTTGTAACGCTGCCAGTTGTTCTGGTGATCCAGGTCTGAGTCCAGCAAGCTGCAGGGATAGAGGAATCAAGCACACAAGCAGTGCAGTGATTGCTGTTGACTAGTGTGAAGAGGACTGGTGGATCGGCATAGAAGATTTGCTGTGTGTAGTTAGAGGACTTTTTTAGACTCTGTAGTACTTTTAATAATATTGATTATCTGCATATCTGAGCAACTTCCATGAACAAAAACATGGTGACCATGCAGCAGGGTAATTTGTTCTGTACAGGGCACCATTTACAAATTATGAATTTTCTCCAACCCCATGATTTTTGCTGCACAGTGCACTCTTTTTCCATTACTGAATATCTCTAAATATATATTGGTTTTTCTGTACATTTTTGAAGTCAAAAACTGACTTACTCTCTGAATGACTGTCAATGCCCTGCCTAAAATGATGGCCCTAGAAACATGAACTTTGAAGGCAACAATTTTTGTATGAGATAGTCACCAACTAAGATACAATTTTTTGAGATTAATCTCCTAAATTGTAAAATACATATTTATATTCTGTTTGGAACACTGGTGAGGAGTGTTGCCTGTCCAATTGTTGCTCCACTGTGACAGGAGCACTATATGTTGTTAATGTGTGTGCAAGATTTTAGTAGTTGAAAAGAAGTTGATGTCATCTATCTGTTTGGCCACCGTATAACTGCAGGGATAGAAAATTTTAATGTAAATAATTATAAGTTAACTGGATATTCATGTAAATCCAATGTGGATAACAGAGTCATCATATTTGTAAAATGAAATATAAATAAAGTAAATTCAGTATAGATCAGGATGCAGAAGCAAGTGCTTGTGAGGTACTGTTGGGAAATGTGATTTTTACAGTATACAGGGTCTACTGGGTAATTTGGAAATTTCAATGAAAAATTTTGTTTTATTACTGTGCTCTCTGTCAGATACAATGAAGGGGCTATTAATTGGTTTAAATTGTAACATAAATTTCATGGGGGACAGTAAGAGTGATCTAGAAGTGCTTTTAACCACTTGTAATTTGGTATGAGTCATAAATTTCCCTACTGAAGTTGCTCAAGGTAATAGTGCCCTTGAAGATAATGTATTCATTCAACAAACTGAAGTTAAAGAGGCACATGCCTATCCAGTGGTAAATAGATTGTCAGACCTCAGTGTACAGTCAGTCACATTGTACTGTATAACTTAAGTTTCATGTATGATTTGGAAACCCTCTAAGAAACCCACAAATTAAATGTAATAATGGCAAGTCATTAAATAACCTGGGATCACTACACATATCTGAGTCTCTTCACAATGAATAGAGGTCTTGTGCAAACGAGCCAGAATAAATAATGAGCTAGAAATACTGTCTAAGTATAAACAGTACTGTGACATACTAAGAAACATTGTAAAAGTCTAGGAATACACTCTTATTGTATGGAATAGGCAGTTTAGATGATAAAATCAAATCAGTATGGAATGTTATTAACAGAGAGACAGGGAAAGACTCGGTAGAAGCTGACATTATTTCTTTTAAAGAAAATTGAAGCATTGTAAAAGAAAATTCATTGTAGTAGATATTTTTAATAATTACTTTTTAAAACTAGGTGTGAAAATTAGTGCAAATAGTTCAAAGGAGAAAGCAAAACAACACACTGGAGAATAAATACATAGGAAGTTTAGTGAATTAAAAATTAATCTTACATACCCATCTGAAATAAGAAAGATCATAATGACTCTAAAGAGTAAAAATTCATATGATGAGGAGAATATTTGCAAAAAGACACTAAAAAGCCATGGCCGTATAATATGCAGCATTCATAGCCACTTGTGTAAAGCATCATTAACTCAGAGTGTTTTCCCAGAAAAACTGAAATACACCATTTTTACGCCTCTCTATAAAGATGGTAATTCCACAACATTAATAACTACCACCCAGTATCACTCCATATATAATTTTCTATAATTTTTGAAAAGGTAATGTATTCCGTTGTTGTGACTCACCTTTGCAGTAATACAATCAAAGTTTGGATTTCATAAGGGCCATTCTACTGAGTTAACTATTTATACATTTACTGAGCACATAGTAATATTTTTTTAATTATAGAACATGACCAATTGGGATCTTTTAAGGCATTTGATTGCGTTAATTATATTCAGACAGATGTAGCAGTAAAACAGGTGATTTGGAAACCCTGGAAATAGCACATTACACTAGGAATCAGAAAACTACCAGTCACAATAAGTGGAAAACCCGGGTTTGAGTCTTGCTTCAGCACAAATTTTTGTTGCAATCATATCATTATTGTTGTCCATATACACAACTTTGAATATGTTTCATGCATGCTTTAGGCTATTTTTTGACAAAGGGTCCATATTGGTTTAAGCACTTATTGCTTTGTGGAATGAGTTTGAGTATAGCCCCTCAAAAAAATACTATCCTTACATGATCAGCCAGATGCTTGGAGTGAGGTCTGAGTTGCAATGAGGGTGGTTGATGACATCCCAGTGAAATTGTTTCAACAGTGTGATGGTCTACTTGGCTGTGTGAGGTTGTGCATTGTTGTGAAGAAAGATGACACCCTCAGTGAGATGGCTTGGCTGTTTTCTCCCAATTGCTTCATGCAGTTGTGTCAAGGTCTTGCAGTATCAGTCATCAGTCACTTGTTTTCCCTCTTTCCAAAAACTCCAGGTGTAAGACACCTGAGATGCCCCAAAACATTGTAGCCGTCATCTTCACGGCAGATGGTGTCACTTTAAATTTCTCTGTCTTTCTAGAGGACGAGTGTTTCCACTCCCTTGATGACCACTTACTGCTATAGGTGTTCTGGTGGACCTATGTTTCATCGTCCATGACAATGCAGTGCCCGTGTGTTGGTTGGTTCACATTCGAGGAACCCATCAGGAACAAGAATTTCTGGTACTGCAAAATATTATCAACAATGAGACAAGTGATTCCAAGCAACATTCCCAGTTTTACCATCATATGCCATAATGTGATCCCCCTGTTATCCTGAATCTGCTTCTCCAGGTGAACTGTGTTCAAACTGTTGTTGCCGTACTGGATCAGTAGCTGCAATCCTTTTTCGGTGATTTCTTCCCTACTGGTCAGTAACTTCTGACACCATTTCGTGACATTCTGATGAGATATTACAGTTTCCCCGTAAACCTCTACAAACTGCTGGCGAATTTCAGCTGCAGTTACATGTTTCTCCCACAGAAGTTGCTTGAATTTTTAACTAAATAAATTGTAATATTTTAATATTATATAATACAAGTTGATCTCTGTATCTGTGTGTGCTCTGTATCTGTTTTCTGTAGTGTTTTAATGATTCTAAGAAAATATGTATTTTCTTTTTCTATATTGCTGCCCAAAGAATTTACTGTAAATTTTTATATAATTATATCTAAAAACAAAGATGATGTGACTTACCAAACGAAAGTGTTGGCAGGTCGATAGACACACAAACAAACACAAACATACACACAAAATTCAAGCTTTCGCAACAAACGGTTGCTTCATCAGGAAAGAGGGAAGGAGAGGGAAAGACGAAAGGATGTGGGTTTTAAGGGAGAGGGTAAGGAGTCATTCCAATCCCGGGAGCGGAAAGACTTACCTTAGGGGGAAAAAAGGACATGTATACACTCGCGCACACACACACACACACATATCCATCCACACATACACAGACACAAGCAGACATTGTGTCTGTGTATGTGCGGATGGATATGTGTGTGTGTGCGAGTGTATACCTGTCCTTTTTTCCCCCCTAAGGTAAGTCTTTCCGCTCCCGGGATTGGAATGACTCCTTACCCTCTCCCTTAAAACCCACATCCTTTCGTATTTCCCTCTCCTTCCCTCTTTCCTGATGAAGCAACCGTTTGTTGCGAAAGCTTGAATTTTGTGTGTATGTTTGTGTTTGTTTGTGTGTCTATCGACCTGCCATCACTTTCGTTTGGTAAGTCACATCATCTTTGTTTTTAGATATGTTTTGCCCACGTGGAATGTTCCCCTCTATTATATTCATATCATTTTTATATAATTATGTACTCAAATTTCTGTATATGCTACAAGATTATCAAATTGTATTTGTAAAAAACTGACTCGTTCTATGTCCTTGTGTATCCAACACAGTTGGACCTATGGAACACGAAATAAATCAAATCAAATCAAATAACTAAGTAGGTTTCGTCAGAAGACTAGTTTTCCAAACAAGCTGCTATTTGTGCTTACCTACAACTAGTGCTGTAGGTGGCAGATGACTGAAACTCTGCACAGTTGCCAACCGCATGTATTGGAATTACAGCATACTACTAATTTCTGTATAACAGATGAAACTCGAGGAATATCAGCCCTGTAACCTTAGTTTCTCATCACCCTTTGCATGTACACCATAATCAAAAGGTCTGTTATTGTTGAAATATGATAAAACAACTAACTGAACTGTTTGTATGTTGTTTAGATATTCATAGTTATAAAAATTTGATTGAAAAGTAATGCCCATGAAAAGAGAGTCAGACACACAGTTACAAGTAAGGCTGTTCAATGATAATTGATAAAGGGGCTTAAAAACTAGTGTTTCAACATCAATACTGAAGTCCTTGAAACATCATAACATTGAGGTGCAAACAAAAAGTTGATCTTCAATGTCTGCAAAAATTAGGTAACTTATTGCCACTGTGAATCTTTTTCTGAACATGTCTCATAACAACATCAGTGCATTTGGAAGAAAAGGTCATATGGCATTTGGTCACATGCTCAATTCAATAGTAAAAAGGCTGACCGACTGTCAAAGTTGTTTAGTGCTATGAAAAGGATTGTAATCTGCTTTAAATAAATGTAGCGGCAAGTGATGAGCTAAAAAAGGAATCAGACCTCAAACTAATTTAAGAAGAACCCTCTAAATGGAATTCAACTTTCTATATTACTGAAAGATTTTGACAGCTACATCCAGTGGTTGATAATATCACTAAAAACCATGCTAGAGTACCATTCATGTTAATAGCCACAGGCATTGTTGATGTAGCAGAAGAGTGTGACATTGTGCAGCTCACAGAAGTGGCTATTCACAAAGTTTACATAGAAAAATATGTTACAAGCAGTGAAGTAATCCATGTAACTAGAATGTTGAATATCAAAATATATGGCATGCAACAAGTACAGACTTTTGGACAGAGTCATAATGCAAATCATAAAGAACTTTGTACCAGCTGAATGTGGTAATACGTTAGCTACATTACTGTTACTTGAACATAGATTCAAGATCATACACTTTCAGCAGGCTATAGCATATTCAGATTCAATCAGAACCATCAAAAATTTTTCATGAGCTGTAGAATCAACTGTCAATAAAGTTGGAAAAAATGTTGATACATTAAACCAGGAAACCAAGTTTGATTTATGCAGTGAACATAATAAACTAGCACATGAAAAGAATGATTTTGCCTTTTGGTTGTTCTGACGAGTCGATAAAAAAAATTAATACACACTTTCTTTCAGTACTTCTGTAATACTTAAATCTCAATGGAAAGTAAAATGTAGAACATTATATGTAAACCTCCAAGTATCATATTTGCATGCTCATGATCTTGTGGTTCTTTCAGATTGTTCTTACACTTATAGGAACGGTTATCACAGTTGCTATAGTTAATTTTTGGACGCTGGTGCCAACTGTAGTATTGATTGGTGTATTCTGGGTGATTCGAACAGTATTCCTTAGTGCATCACGCAGTCTGAAACGTCTTGAATCAATAAGTGAGTACTTTAGAGACTATAACAGTTTTTTTCCTCTGTACTGGTATGACTAACAAATGTATGTAATAGTCTATTTGTGTGCCATAGCTCACGTGTTTGTGAATGTAAATGTCTATTGCAGGTTCATCATAAGGATTCATACAAATTATATTTCCAGTACATGTAATATCTTTGGTAGTAATGAAATATTTATGTGTTAGATGAAGAAATCAGTTGGTTCTGATTTACTACTGGAGGAAATGAAGTGAATTAGATAATGCCTGCAAAGAATGTGAAGTCAACATGGGTTTTTCTTCTTTTTTATTAAAAAAAAGGAAGAAAGAGCTAACTAAGTATGAATGAAAATTTTTGTTTGCTAATGGAAAATCGATAGGTGCAAATTTGTTATGGTAGAATAGTGTGGCACACTAACCACAGTTTATTAATCACTTGCAGTTTAACTAAGAAATTATGTGGTCCATTTATCATCCATTTTCCTTGTTACATATCCTGCCCAACACCATTTAATTTTAATTATGGTCACAAATATATCATCCTTTTCAGTCAATAGTTTGACGCATAGATTATTCTCTTCTGACAGACTTTAGTTCTTGAATGTATTTCATGTAAAAAATCCATCTCTCAGTGTCAAAACTGGTAATACATACTAAATGTAAATGTTCATTAGGCACATCAGAATCTTAGTTTTGAAAATCATATTTAGTTTACTGAAAGCACTTCAGGTCATGTTTCCTCTTATGTTTATTTCTTTTTCTGTCAACCACTCACTCTATTCAACAGCCCTAAATGCAAAAGCTCATCAGCATTATTTTTTATTTCTACTGTTTTGTTTGAATGTATTTGTTGCTAGTGACCTGCCTGGCTTTGCATGGGTAACACTAAGTTCTACAGCTAGATGACTTGTCTAGCCTATTGGTCATTTTGTTGATGGGTTACTGCATAGAGTTATAATAAAAATTCAGAGAACAATATTAAGTAACTGCATGTATCACTTTCATACAACTTAAACTGTTTAAGCAGTGCACACCAGGAAGATTCTCAGGAGGCAGAAATTTTCTTTCTTTCTTATTTACTTGGTGTTTGGAGTGGCATTTCATAGCAATGATGGAAACTGTGAGCTACCATGCCGCCTAGTCCACCCAACTGTAGCACCAGTTCGGTGGGAGCTACAGCCACTTGCCAGATGCCTCACTGCATTGCCAGTGTGTCTCCCTATGTAATTTACAAGTTTGATTACAAAATAATGAAACAAGGCATGGTAGATGCTGCATAAAAAACAGTGTCCTTAAGTGGATACGTAGCACGTTTATTTGGTGACTACGCTACTTAAAGAAAAAAGAAAGAAATAGCCTCAAAATTTACAGCTGATGTGGTGGCACTAGAAAGTGGTATGACGTAATAGGAATTGCAGACACTGAGTAAAGCTTTGATCTTGTCTGACAGTGTCACCAGGATGACACTGATATTTTTCTATGTGAGATGCAGAATAATCATCTCTGGTGGAAGACACAGTGTGAATCTGATTTATGGTCTCAGCTGCATAGCAGGCATAGAGACAGCACAGTGCAAGTGCGTCTCAAAACTTCATGGTAAGTGGCACAATGTGGTATATCCCTTGCAGTGTGGGTGCAGAGCAGAAGCTGATGTTGACATCACGAGGAGAAGATGAAGACTGAGAGTGAGGCTGGGTCCTCAGAAGCCTGTTATACCATTGTCCTATACCAGTAGCCAGTGACTGTTTATGTAGTTATCCAGTCACATGGCAGGATCAACAACTTGGGATAAAAGTAAATGCATGAAGGAAGAAATTTGCTGCCTTAGCAGATAGCTGTAGCAAGCTAGGGACATACAGAACTGCTAAGGCAGCTGTGAAGCAAAAAGCTGCCACAACCCCTTGCTGAATGATGGAATCTAGAGGCAGTCTGGAATGAGCTACATTTGTGTGTGAAGTTTTACTGCATTTCCCAACATAATATTAGTACAGAGCACCATCTGCCACATAACATCTGTTATGGTATTGACTTAGTTGTACACTTACAAATGGTAAAACTGATATTTGTGTAAATTTTACCTCACAGATTTATGAATTTTAGGAGGGTGATATTAACAATTATATTGTTTTATTTCTCTGGCCTTCTTACTATGAGTAAACTGTGCTTGTAAGTAACTGGAAATGTAATTAGCTTTTGCATAATTTGTTAACTTACTGATCTTAATGAAATCTGATGGCATAAAAGGCTGAGAGTATATTAAAAATCTCACCAAATGGACTTGCACCACTGTGATTCAGAAGGAGATCTTGAAGCAGCAGCTTCCTATAATGTAGTTCAGAATAAATCCTTTTGTCCATGGACTGGATTAGGTATGTAACATTGGATGGCAGTAAACTACACAATTATTTCTCAACTTTTCAACTGAAGCTAGATGAGATGGAGCTCTGCTCAACTTTTCAAACTGACTTATGAAACCAGTCATAAAAGACACATGCTGACATCCATATACTTCAAATCGTTTTTTGTAGCAGACTGGAGACTCGTGGGAGTATTTTCTCCAGAACAGATGGCTTTGCAGGTTTGCCAATTGTCATGAGTGGTAAATAATGAGTACCTGAAACATTGGCTCATGTTATTGCAGTCAGTTTTCCCTTTATTATTCTTAGCACCTATGGCACTCATGCCATTTCATGAAGTTAATATCTTTGTAGGTAACATTTTTAAGATTTAAGACTGTTGTATACTGCAAAAGTTTCATATCCCATAACATGTTTCCCAACCATGTAGCTAAAAATCACTTGCCAATAATTTATCCTCATCACAAAATTACCAGAAGATATCGTCAATATTGCTATAATCAGGGATCCAAATGCACATGTCTGATTTGCTGCTCATACAATTAGGTACAAACAACAGTGATTTGCTCTTGGGAAAGTCAACTGCTTCATACTTTCTCTCATCAACACTAACAGACATTTTTATTGTTCTGCTTATTTATCAGTTTTTTTCTGTTTCTTCTCAATCTCACAGTAATTTGAACTGATAAATTATAGTAACTAACAACTTAACACAATTTCTAACAATTACGAATACATTTTGTTTTTTCACTTTCTTTTCAAGTGAAACGACTATGTGTGTCTGTTTTGACATTGTGGTTTTCTTGGATATAACATTATATATGCACTGTTTAGTTGCTGGCAGATAACTAAAACTCGAATCAAAAACAATCATGCTGGTGTTTTGTGAATAGAAACAAGTCTTACAATCATAGAAAGAAAGCAGCTAGTAACATCCCTAGTCAGAGTATTTTCACTGAAACAAAGTGTCCTTAATCAACACTAAACCATGAGCTTTATCAGGTTGCAGCTCATGATGTCAGGCCACCAGATATGTAGTGTTGCCAGTAGATGTCACACTCAGCAAGTCATCTTTAGAAGCCTATATACAGTGAGAGAGGGGGCTAATGTCTCTATGGCAGCCATGTTTCTGCCAGATCGTGGTGGCACATACAAACTGACAATATCCAAGTGTGAAGTACACTCTTATACCTTTGGCACTGTGGTGAAAACATAAGGTTAAAGTGCAGAAAATAAACTAGTAAATGTGTTTTTGAACTATTGTATGCTTTCTGGACCAATAATACATCTCACTAGCACTCTTTACACTGACAGTATATGGAGTTCAATGTAATGACTGTGAAAGACAATTATTCAGCTGCATATTTATGCTTTGAAGCTTGTTTGGAAGAAAAATCACTGAGTAACAAGAACATAGACTAAAAGTTCAGTTTTTTTTTGTTTTTTTTTTTTTTTTTTTTTTTTTTTTTTTTTTTTTTTTAATCCAAGCAGTTTCCTCCATTTTTACTCAAAAGGATGCCTTAATATTACAGGAACTTGATCATTTTTTAAAAAAATTGTTCTCTGAGGAATGTTTTTAGTTTCTTTTTGAATACCTATATGCTATTAATTTCCTTTTGTATATTGATCGGAATCTTGTATACTTTTATTCCTGACTCAGTTACTGCCCTTTGGCCTTTTGTGAGAGTTGCAGAACCTTGGTGGAACTCTTAAAGAAATGTAGTCCACCAAAAAAATAAGTATGTTTCCATTCTTGGTGGAACAAATGATGTTTAGAGAAGCAAACTAATGTAGTAACATAAAACTTTGCGGAGCCACAGTGAGTCAAATGAAAAACCTAACAATTCTAGTGACAGACATCCCTCACAGTAGGCATCTAGTAGGTTGTAGCACATAAAAAATCAAAAAGCTGGACAATATTAGAGAAAGATGTGGTGGTCAACTGCAAATACATTTTTTTCCTGGATATTCAGTATCTCCTCTGTTTACTGTTAATGCCCACTAATTTCTCCTTTCTTTGTTCTGTGGAGAAACGAGCATATTAAATGCACCAAAATTATTGATGAATCTTCCTGGCAGATTAATCTGGTTTTAATCTGTGAGGACTTTTCATTTCAGCACACCTTTTGCTGCAGAGTGAAAAGTTATTATGTAGTATTGTTGATGTTTATAAGCTATTTCACATCTCTGTATCAAATTTTAATTTGTTTCATATGATCCATAATTGAATATAAAGTGACGTTATTTTTATTAGAAAATTCTGATTCAACATTATAATTTCCACTTGACAAAAACTGTAGATTTTAAATAAAAAATACTACAGTAATGGATATTCGAACTAGAGGCTTTTGCATCTCCAGACTTGATTGCTACATGTTCAGCTAAAGGCATCAATATGATATGAGTGAAATGTTTTATACTTAACAATGCTTGGAAATCATCTCCTTTTTGGAGATAACTTTTCCGAGTTTTTCATTTCTAAAATTGTGTCAACTGTTTTAGGAAACTGATGACTGATGACAGTCTTTCTAATCCTATAAATATACATTAAAAAAATTGAATAGGGCCAGTCTGTAAGGTCCTCTTGTTAGATAAAAGGCAATATCTATGTTCACAGGCATAAAATCTATAAGCCTACAATCTGACCAGTGTGCAAACACGTGAGAGTACATAACAAATCCAACAATAACTCAAATACATAGCAGTCATTTTTACAAGCCTTAAGAGAGTGAATCTCTGAGTGTGTCATCTACTGGCAGCACTGGGGACTTAGTATCCTGACGCCATGAGCCATGAGCCCAAAAAGCTCAGGATTTAATGCCGAGTGTCCTTAAAGGCCTTGTATGTATGATGGAACTGGAATGACAATGATAAAAATCTTTCATTCTAAATAAAACCACCAGATCAACTCATGTATAAGTTAAATAGAAAGTTAAACTGGTATTCTGTCCTGTGCCTTTGGGTAATATATCATCATTATCAGTGTCCTGCCAAAAGGCAGGTTTTCACATGGTAGTTCTCCAGGCTGTCCAGTCTTCTGCCATCCTCTTCAGGTCTGCATAATTTCCTCTTCCCTTTACGTCATCTGTCATCTTGTATCTCCTTCTTCCTCTCATTCTTCTCCCACAAACCAGTCCTTTCAAAGTACATGCTAGTTTTGCAAGGTTTTGCAGAAGAGCTTCTGTGAAGTTTGAAAGGTAGGAGATGAGGTACTGGCAGAATTGAAGCTGTGATGATGGGTTATGACTTGTGTTTGGATAGCTCATTTGGCAGAGCACTTGCCCACGAAAGGCAAAGGTCCTGAGTTCGAGTCTCGGTCCGGCACACAGTTTTAATGTACCAGGAAGTTTTGTTTTCCTTGCTCTATTTGCGAGTGGAACAGGAAAGTAAATAACCAGTAGTGATACAGGGTACCCCCACCACACACCATATGGTGGCTTGCGGAGTGTCCATATAGATGTAGATATTGTTCTTGCGGAGTATCCATATAGATGTAGATATTGTTCTCAATGAATGTCTCAACCAGTTCTTTTTTCTTTCTCTTGTATTCTTCAGCAGACATCTTCTCTCACCAACCCTTTCGAATACTCTTTCATTAATCACTCTTTCCATCCAGCTTATCCTCTCCATTCTCCTCCACATCCACATCTCAAATGCTTCTAACCTGCAATGTTTCTGTCCCATATAGTGCCACACCCCAGACAAAACATTTGCCAAGCCTTTTCCTTGGACCTTTATATAATTTGCCACATATCAGTCTCCTCTTTCTGTTGAATGCCTCCTTGTATGTAATATATATGGGGCATCAAATCCTGAAAGAACCTTGGATAATTAGAAGCCAAAAATAACCTATTCAAATCCCAATTAATAGGGGCCTTACTATGGAAAAATATGAAAATATGTGCGCTAAACGAAGAAGACGACACCTGAGCAAGTGGCACACCACATGAATAAAAAGTGAACTATGAATTGAATGAAATATAAATTATCATGTCTTAGAAAATCATCGATGTATGTGAAGTTACTATGACAACACAAATGAATATATCTGGTGAGTACCTAAATTTTCAGCATGACACTTATTTATTTTATGACAAATCTAAGTGTGACATTTTATGTCAGACCACAACAACACACCAGTACTAAATTGTTCATCCAATGCCTGTGAGAGGATCAATTTTAATAAAAACTGTAACAGCATGAGGATACAGTTCAAGGTTGGAAAAACAGCCAGTCCAGTGACAAATATTTTCTTAGTAATATGACCAGTGTCATTTTGTGTCAGGGTAGGAAAGACTGACAGCCACTTAAAACCTGAAATTAAAAAAGTAAAATTTTCAGTTAAAACAAGATGAGAACAATATCTACATCTGTATGGATACTCCCCAAGCCACCATATGGTGCATGGTGGGGGTACCTTGTATCACTACTGGATATTTACTTTCCTGTTCCACTCACAGAGTGAGGGAATCAAAACTTCCTGGTGGATTAAAACTGTGCCAGACCAAGACTCAGACTCAGGACCTTTGCCTTTCATGGGCAAGCGCTGTACCAAATAAGCTATCCAAGTACAAGTCACAACCCATCATCATGGCTTCGATTCTGCCAGTACCTCATCTCCTACCTTCCAAACTTCACAGAAGCTCTTCTGCGAACCTTGCAGAACTAGCACTCCTGGAAGAAAGGATATTGCGGAGACATGACTTAGCCACAGCCTGGGAGTTGTCTCCAGAATGAAATTTTCACTCTGCAGTGGAGTGTGCACTGATATGAAACTTCCTGGTAGATTAAAAGTGTGTGCTGGACCGAGACTCAACTAGGGACCTTTGCCTTTCACAGGCAAATGTTCTACCAACTGAGCTATTCAAGCACAACTCACAACCCATCATTACATCTTCAGTTCTGCCAAGACCTGGTCTCATACCTTCCTAACTTCACAGAAGCTCTTCTGCAAACCTTTCAGAACTAGCACTCCCAGAAGAAAGGACATTGCGGAGACATGGCTTACACAGCCTTGAGGATGTTTCCAGAATGAAATTTTCACTCTGCAGCTGAGTGTGCACTGATATGAAACTTCCTGTAACAAGGGATAAATGACTGTCTATAAGCTTCCATATCAGCCCTACTTTCTCAAATCTTATTTTTGTGGTTCTTACGCACAATGTGTGTTGGCAGCAGTAGAATCATTCGGCAGTCAGCGTCAGATGCCAGCTCTCTACATTTTCTCACTTATGTTTCTAGAAAAGAACATTGTCTTCCCTCCAGGGAGTCCCATTTTAGTTCCCGAAGTGTCTTGTTTGAACTTACTGGTAACAAATCTAGCAGCCCTCCTCTGAATTACTTCTATGTCTTCCTTCAGTCTGACCTGGTATGGATCCCAAACACTCAAACAGTACTCAAGAATAAGTTGCACCAGCATTCTATATGCAGTCTCCTTTACAAATGAACCACTCATTCCTAACATTCTCACAATAAACCGAAGTCAAACACTTTCCTTCCCTACCACAGTTCTCAGATGCTCATTCCACCTCATATAACTCTGCAAAGTTACACCCAGATATTTAAACTAATTGACTGTGACAAGTGGGACACTAGTAATACTGTAACTGAACATTACAGGTTTGTTATTCCTACACATATGCATTAACTTACAATTTTCCACATTTAGAGCTAGCTGTAATTGACAAACTAGAAATTTTGTCTAAGTTGTCTTGTATCTTCCTACAGTCACTCAACTTTGCCACCTTTCTGTACAGCACTGTGTCATCAGCAAACAACTGCAGATTGCTGCCCACCCTTTCTGCCAAATTATTTATGTATACACAGAACAACAGCCGTCCTATTACATTTCCCTGGGGCACTCCTGACGATACCCTTTCTCCGATGAACATTTCCCTTCAAGGACAACTTACAGGATTCTATACGTAAGAAGTCTTCAAGTCACCCACGTATCTGTGAATGTATCCCATATACTCATATCTTCATTAACAGCCTGCAATGGGAGACTGTGTCAAATGCTTTCTGGAAATCTAGAAATATGGAATTTGCCTGTTGCTCTTCATCCATAGTTGACAGTATGTGATGTGAGAAAAGGGCAATCTGAGTTTCACACAAGCGATGCCATCTAAAACCATGCTGATTCATGGACATTAGCTTCTCAGTCTCAAAAATGTTTATTATATTCAAACTGAGAATATGTTCAAGGGTTCTGCAGCTAACCGAAGTTAGGAATATTGGGGTGTAATTTTGCAGGTCCATCCTTTTACCCTCCTTAAATACTAGAGTCACCTACACTTTTTTCCAGTCATTTGGGACTTCATGCTGGGCAAGAGATTCACAATAAATTGAAGCTAGGTAAAGGGCAAATACTGTAGAGTACTCTTTGTAACAATGAATTGGGATTCCAACTGGACCATATTTGTATGATCCTCCTTGGTGAATGATTTCTTGAATGTGACATTTAAAACTTTGACTTTTATTTTGCTATTCCAACTGCTACAACAGACTGCTCACAAGGGATAGAATGGAAGCCTTAGACCCATTTAGTGATTTTATGTATGACCAGAATTTTCTTGGGTTCCCTAACAGATCTTTTCCTAAGGTGTGATGGTAGTAGTTACTGTAGGCTTCATCTATAGATCTCTCCACAGATGTGCGAATCTCTACTAACCTTTGTTTGTTGTCATATTTGTGTTCTCTTTTGAACAGAGAGTGCAACAGCCTCTGCTTCCTCTGCAGCTTCCAAATTTCTTTATTAAACCATAGTGGATCTTTCCCATCCATCATCCACTTATGAGGCACATAACTCTCCACACCATGATTTACAGTCTGCTTAAACTTTGCCCATAATTCCTCTGTGGCCATCTTACTGGAACTAAGTGATGCTAATTCATTGTCTAAGTGAGAAGCTAACAACTGCTTATCTGCTCTATCTATCAGGAACACTCTCTTAGCCTTCTTGACTGATTTATTAACTTTTGTAACCATGGTTTCTATAATGACATCAATATCGCTAATCCCCATTTCTATACTGACATTGTTGATAAGGTATGGCTTATTTGTAGCTACAAAATTTAAGATATTTCTATTACATGTGGGCTGCTGAGCTGGCTGCTCAAGGCAGTTTTCAGAAAACTTGTTCAATGGGATTTTGCATGACTGTCTATCTGTACACCCCCTCCCCACGCCCCCACCCCGCCCCACTGAATTCATTGACATCCTAGTCTACACCCAGTAGGTTAAAGTCACTTCGAACTAGGATTGCATGATCTACGTATTTCTGTGCTACTGACTGTAGACTTTCTTTGAATGACTCTGGAACTGTCACAGTGGAGTTGAGTGGCCAAACACCCAGCAAATAACTTGGTTTCACCTACACCTGTTATACACAACCAGATAACTTCACTATATAGTGGAGATACTGAGTCACAGATAGGCATAGTGAAAAGACTGTCACAAATAAGCTTTCGGCCAGCAAGACCATCATCAAAAATAGATGACAGACACTCTCACACACACTCGCGCAAACACAACTCACACACAAATGACTGCAGTCTGTGGCAACAGAAGCCACAGTGCCAGAGACTGCAGTCATGTATGTGTGAGTTGTGTTAGCGTGAGTGTGTGTGTGCGTCTGTAATCTATTTTTGATGACGGCCTTGCTGGCCAAAAGCGACAGTCTTTTCATTGTGCCTATCTGTGACTCAGCATCTCCACTATATGGTCTGTAGCAACTTTCCTTTTCATAATACTGTTACATTCCATCCTGGATTTTCCATTGTCAGGTAACTTCACTGTCACACCCAACTTCGTCTTCAGTAGAAACAATATTTTTGTCAACTGCAATGAACACTTACCCTCCTTTGGCCTGTAATCTGTCTTTCTGATATACTTGCTTAATATCTCAGAGCTTTGCACTTTGGGTTTCAGCCATCTCTCAGTCCCAAGAATAATTTGGGTGTGAGAACACTGCTTTGGAGAGCAGTAAATTCAGGAACTTTATTATAAATACTTTGAGAGTTTACTGATAAAATTTTTACTATCAAAGTGTTCTTAATCTGAATGCTGTCTGACTTCCCTTGCTGCTTATTGACTGGTGAGCATTCATCGGAGCACCTGAAACTACCATATAGCATAAAAAAAACTTCACGTGCACTCTGCAAATCCTCTGCTACCCGAATAGAACCACTGTCAATTGACAGAGCCTCCAAAATTATGCAAAAAGAAGCAAGACCCAACACAACTCAGCACAGACTACCAATTAAGATGGTGAGGATCCACCACATTGTGATATTTGAATCTGTCCCATACGTCACCACAAGTGCTTGGGCTCACAGACTGAACATACAGTCTAAGAAGTCAATTGCAATGTGAGGTCAGTGTGGTGTACTCCTGAGAATGAGCAGAGCCTTCAACACCTCATCACTAGAAGCACTTTGCATTGTGATGGGGATCTACCAATTAGACATAACAATAAATTATAGACCTGCACTTTACCAGCTTAACAGGGACAGTCTCGATAAAGTTGCCAAAATTACGGGAATCAACATTATAAGCAAAACAATAATGAAACAGTGGTGATTTCAAACATGGCAGAGAGAGTGGGATGCATCTGACAAGGGTCACCATGTACACTCTTTCTTTCCTGACATACGCAAAAGATTACAACTGGAACATGTCGACCCAAGCCAGGGGATGGTCCATTTCCTGGCAGGCCAAGGGCTGTACCTGGTACACTTAAACTACATGGGACTGACTAATGATGAAATATGCATTTTCAGAGAAACTGGAACACCAGAACATGTTATATTGCTATGCAACAATCTAGCACAAGTGAGACTTATACAGAATGCAGTGACTTTGCAGGATAATGCATAATCCTGATAATTGGAACACAATAAATGGTGTAGCTTATATTGTATCAAACATACTCCATGAAGAATACAAGCGCCAATTCCCATATGCAATGAGGTGTGTATAAGCAAAAACAACACAACAAACCACATGGGAGGACACAAGCATGACCAGATATCGAAACCGAGGAAGAAACCAACACACTGTGTGAACATGACTCAGAAAGGATCAACACATAATGGACCCAAACCAACAATAGATGACACTGCATGCCATAACACAGTCACAAACAACACAACAGGCAGTAACAATCATGAAACTAACAACACATACTAAGACTTTAATAATAAGGTACTGTCACTTCGGAGGAGAAAGCTTGAACAACTTTTATTCAGAGACTCCTCCTCCCCAATGACACATTGCATGTTGATTAAAGTATACTGCACACAAGCAGTAATGTATTGTTCATTTTACTATGCATAGACACAAGTATATTCTCTTCGTTGTGTAAAGCTACAATCAGTGAATTTTCTGTATCGGATGTATCTTCTGTACAAAGTTTATATAAAACTAAAAATGTAATGTATTAAGTTATTTAAGAAATACTGCATTCATGTAGCAATGAACTACATTCTATTTCTACTAACAAATTTACAACCAAAGTGTATTCCTCATTTAAAGTTAAAATTCATGTATTCCATGTATCAAATGCTCAATCGGTATTTAATCTGTATAATACCAGGCGTATGTATCTAAGGCATCACATAGAATATATGATAAATGTCAACAATAAGACAAACAAGCAACTGCTGAATATCATGTAGTGTCCTGACATGCAACACTCCAAGTAATATACCAATACATACAAACACAATAAACATACATAAATGCAAACCATTTCAGATGGGAATAGCTCGAGGTTCTATCGAGAAATAGGTTATTATCAACCAACGAGCTACTTAGATTATATTACACATCCAAATATAGTATATTACTTGCCTCTACATATTGCAACTTATTTTCACCACTCTTATTGTATTACTTTTTTTACATTTGCATTATATAAATTATATTCTCATCAACTAGGCAGAAACAAACTATTTAGAACCATTTTAAGAATTGTTAAGCATTCAATTCTCCGTAACCTTAGAGAATTTTTTTATATTATGTTCTTTGTATTATTTAAAAAAGCATTAGTAACTGTATGCCAATAATATTGCAATAATAAGATGTCTTAACTGTTAGATTTAGAAGCATCTGAGCCACCTTACATTTCAAGATGGTGGGTTACTCTATACTGTTAATAAAATTAATAAATAAATTCCTCTGACTTATCACAGAGAGTCCTGCAAACCCCACATAATAACACAAGTCTAGAAATTTGCAGCCAAGACTCTCACATAGTCGACAAAGCCTTTGATTGAGACTCCCTTCTTGGCTCCAAACCAAAGGACGCCGATCAACTCTGGGAACAATATTGCAAATTCCTTGCTCTGCTTACACCCTGCATTCAAGGTTACCAGTCTTCATCATCTTCACAAGCCACCTGTATGAGCTGTGGATGGTCTCAAAACTCATGCAACAGGCTTTGTTGGTGCTGAAATAAGCCAAAACTTGCAGATGACTGCACACTGCATGCTCAGTAGCTGCAATCGAGGCCACCTACATTTCTCAGATGAGGCACACGAGCAGACATACTGAGTGCACATTTGATTTCTTTGCAGTCCTGAACGCTGTCTGCATAAGGGGCTCTATAAAGTGCCGAATGTTGGAGCTCCTGATAACTAGTAAACTCTTCCCCTTGTCTGCCTGCTTGGACCCTGCTGAAGGAGAGGCCACCTGCCCACTCGCAGGATGAATGGGTGATGTCAGGCGGGCAGTCTCCAGATTGGCCTGCTGCCTTGAGCAACATGAACGCATTACCACTGTCACTCACCCTGCTGAGTAGGTGGATCCACTGTGTTGGGTGCACTAGGAGATGTCTCAGAAACAGAGCCCATTGGCAAAACAAGTGACACCTGAGGTGTCCCATGTGATGTGCCACAATCTCCGCCACTGCTACACCCCAAGGTAGCAGCCTGAAGGTGACTGACCACAGCCAAAAGTGAATTCAGCTGTTTGCAAATTGCGAACAGCTTCACCTGTATCCACACACTAAATGCACCCATCCTAACCTTCCTAGCAACACTAACTGCAGAAGTTAACTATAAAAGCTGACAGAGTCCCAGATATGCAACTTGCTACTCTCTAATGTGTCACCAATGGACGCTGATGTGGTAATGAGCTATGTAACTTGCTGTTCAGTTAGCAACTACTGACTGAAGGAATTCACCCTCACAAAAATGCGAGGTTGAACTTCTTAAACAGAAAAACATGCTCAATATTTAATAAATATACTATGAGGAAAATACAGTAAAAAAAAACTTAACTTGGAAGTTGGTAGAAGTAAATCAGCTGAAGGCTGGACCCTGACTGACTGGCTTACTAAAGAAAGGGACCTGTAGTTTACTTTACAGCTTCATTGGTTTGTCAGTGATAAATTATATGTTGATAGAAGTACTTGAATTAAGAGCCATTTAACCTCTTGAAAAATAAGTAGTCCATGGAAAGAAAAAAATGTGGAAGTTGGATGCATTCTACAGTGTTGTTATGCTTTTACTGTTTTATTTACAAGGCTCTCATTCCTTTGCTTTATTAAAAGTCCTTTTTTTATATATATGTTTTGAAAAAGGCTATCTGTGCATATGAGCACCGAAGAAATCACATACAGAGACTTCTTCTTTTTCCACTTTCTTTAATTTTGACCATCTATGGACCATATGAAATAGCTTCCTCATGATTTTATCTTTTTTCCTGATTTTCATCTTTCCAGTATTTATTCATTCTTCACTGTGTTCTTTTCTTCTTTCATCTGTCCATATAGCCGTGCAGCTGCCCTTTTCCTGGAAACCCTCAAACTTCCTAAACCTGTTTCATAAAGTTGACCTGTCTAGAACTTCTACTTTCCTTTTTTAGTTCCCTGAACCAACTGATTAGCATTTTGGGATTTTTGTCAAAATGGTCAAATTTTTTTTAGTCAGTCTTTCCAGTTTCATTCAAACCATAAAATAAAATTCTCCTTTTCCTGACAGCGTCAGATAGCTTCTCAGTTTGAGTGTAGATTTCTTCATTATTTCTTCACATACTCCAAACTTTTCTGGGACCAAGCCTCTTCTGTAGGATCTACTGTTTCTTTTTCTCCAACTTTTCAATTTCTCCTTTTTTGTTGATGATAAACATTCTGCTGCATAAAGGCACTCCAGTATGGTAACAGTGTTGTAGTGTTGGATATTTGTTTTTACTGGGAATGATTTTTATTGTAAATGTCTTTCATTAATTGATAAGTCATTTCCATTTTCTGTGCTCTATTCTTGTTTGCCTCTTTATCTAAACAGATACTATTATATGCTAAATTTAATCCATAGTTAAGATATATGTGTTGTTGATGACCTTCCTCTGTTTTACAGCACGCAGCCCTGTATTTTCTCATGCCACTGCATCCCTCCAAGGTCTTTCAACTATTCGTGCCTTTGGTGCTCAAAAAGTGCTGGAAAAAGAATTTGATCGTATTCAAGTAAGTGTGTTTGATATTTTTCTATGACACCTCGATGTGATTGAGAATGTACATTAATTAATTATGTTTATATTTTACAGGATGTAAATTCATCTGCTTATTACTTATTTATGGCTATAAGTAGAGCTTTCGGATTATGGCTGGATTTAGTTTGTGTAGTGTATCTTGCTGCTGTCACATACAGCTTTCTAGTCCTGGGACAAGGTAAGCTATTCAAAAGTAGACAAAAATAATGAAATTTTAAATAATCCAATTCACTGATATAAAAAAATAATCAACTTAATAAGGAACTTGTCTCTATTTTTATTCCAATTACCATAGATTTAAATTGTAGTTGCTTAATTATTTACATCCAATGCCACTGTTAGTCATAAGTTAACTCATTACATCTGTTTACAGTTAATGTCATTGAACTTAATCTGTAATGGTCTACTTCTTTTGTAAATGTTATAAAGCTTTGTGATACTTGTTATTATATCATTTCATCAGGCAAAAATAATAAGTCCGTACTTCTGCAGACTTCCTCTTTACTCTGTATGAAGCCAGGTGAAATACTATTTCAAATAGAATGTGCAGGAGAAAGTTGTTATTCTATCATTTAAATTTAAAATGTTAATACTTCACAAATTACTAATAACAGGGTTGTTGAAATCTGGAATTTCATCAGTGTTGGCCATTCCATATTCATACGCATTCAGAGACCACAATGTTGCACATATTATGTGCAATTGCTTAGTGAGTAATGTAATATCCATCCAAATAACTTGAGTGATTGCTCAATAATGTATGGTGCTCTGATTATCTACACTATCATAATGGTAGCAAGTGAGCAAAGGGACACTATAATTAAGATGGCCACAATGTACGTATGGGTTGTGCAGTTGGCTTTACCTTGATGTTAATTGTTCTCTGTGGAACTGGCGTATTGCAGATCACTGAAAGGTAGCACTTGCAAAGCATTTGTATGCATATATTTGTATTTTACAGAACTGAATTATAAATAGTTGTTAAGAATATTTATTAACAAAAAGTTAAATACAATTTACATCTCTCCTTGCATAATGAACACGCAACATAGAACTGACTGATTGTTATACACACATACATACTTATAGTCCAGTAACAAGGTTCTTTTTGCTTACAGTAAACATGGTAGAAGATTCTTATGGCTTTATCATGTGCGTATAGTTTTTGACCAAGTTTTTGACCTCCAAAACCTTCACGACAACTTTTAGTGGTAAAAAACAACAAAATTTCGGTATTTTTTCAGATTTTCCCTATTACTCAGAAACTATGCATCCTAAAGACAATGTTTCCATTCCCAAAACAAAAGAGCATTAAATTTTGTGTCAAATGACCTACTTAAATGTCAAAATTAGTGCAGCTGTTTGGCTGCAATCAGTTATATTTCGGTTATTTTTACCAACTTGGCTGAAGAATTGGCTCCAGTGCCTGCGACTCAAAAATGTCTACTCCAAATGAAAACTGTCGAGTTATCAAATTTGTAGAGCATGAAATTTCATGTTACAAAAGCATCTAGTTTTTCAGTTTTAGGCATACATTTGAAACCCAAAGTAAGTCAAAGGTATTCAATGGAATGAAATTTCCAGTGGGAAAATGGCCCTCTAATGAGTACACATGTGTTTTCTACATATATCTTTTTATTTTCTTCATTCATGTGTATTTGTATTCATTTTTATCCATTCCTTAATTGGTAAGAGTGGGGTGCTAAAATGAAAACCAAGTATATGTATTTACGTGTGAATAATTTAACAATTTTTACAACTGAACAAATAAAGGCCATGACAGTATTAAAGAAACACTATTTAATTACCAAAGATTCACATTCCATCAAATTTCAGTTCCATCGAAGTTATTTGGGACACTGTGGCAGGTCCTGGTTCAGGATCCGATCTTCAAGATCCATTGTGGCACCTTCACCAACTTCCTTGTCCTAGAACATATCTTCAATCTTTTCCTCAACCTTGTCAAGTTTAATTTCTGGGGCATTCTCGCAAGATATGCCACAACAGTGTTTGCATCTTGAGGAGCAGTTCAGTCCAGATTTGTGACATCCGCTTACTGCTGCGCATCCTGTTTTGTATGCACACGAAACCATTTTCAGTAGTGTGTGTGGTACTGCATCTTTCGTCATTGTCACGGGAAACAAACCTGATAAGTTTTACTTCCAACACCACTGGCATGGATCAGTTTTCTTCCCCAGTCAAGATTGTACTTGATGGTAGGATAACATTGGGTGCCACCTTGCTGCATCTGATGTTGACCGTAGGCTTTCAAGTTTGAAAGATTTTCTCAGGGCAGACTTTACAAAGAGCTCATACCTGAGCTCATCCAAAGTCACACAGTTGGGATTTGCATACAGTGCTAACATCAGCTGTTCTGCCTGTGCTATTATGTCTTGAGAGACTGAGAGTTTAACAAATTCAGCAACTTACGCTTTGAGGTGTGGCTGTTGCTCTATAAGGTTCAGTAATTTCTTGTTTCCTTGGGTAAAAAAGGTGAATGTGGTATCACATCCTGTAAGGGCACGGTTGAAAAGGGCAAATGCAGGATTGACATTGAAAGAATTATGGGAGTACCATGCTCTTGCTGGTTTCCTTCTTACTGGTTTATGAAAGTACAAGTTGCTGTAGTTGTTTCCTCAACATGTTAGGAGAACAAACACATCATTGTCCTCACTCACGATTGCCACACTGTCAGAGTCAGCAATTTGGGATGTATATATTTCCACAATTAATTCTTCTTCCTGGAGCAGCTAAACACCTCTATCCTCAAATTTCCACATGACCGTCAAAATCAAGTGCTTCTTGTAGCTCTCATTTGTGAGAAACTTCTCCTGTGTGACTGCAGCATTTTTATCTTCATCAAAAATGGTATCTGATGAACATGGTCTCTTTAAATGATGTGACTTTCAGAAGACTTTGTCCTCCTTCATGAAGCATCACTTGCATAGCCATCGAATACAACTGTGATTTTGGATCTTTAGTGCTTTCTCAAGTAGGTTTCATATTTCACGCAGATGGCTCCAAACTTTTCTTTGATGTGCAAAACGACCTTTTGGAGCAAGTCACCGCCATCTACCACAAAGCTTTTTCTTTTTGGTACTTCATTCTGCTGGAGAGATGTGAATGCATCATAGGGCAATGACTGTGTACCCTTATTGTGTCTGTCTTCTGTGAACAGCGACATGGGGTATGGGGAAAGTTCAAACAAGAAACAGAACTTCAAGTCCTTATCAGGAATCCTCTTCATTCCAATCTTGAGAGCTATAGTGCAGGATGCAAGTGTTATAATGTTGAGGTTGCATTGAAATGAGATGTCTTCAAAGTTCTCTTCTCTAATTCTGTTGATCCCCTTAATTCCTTCCTCTAATGCCGCATGACAATTTACCAATTCATCACCAATTACTCCACTGCTTATTGACATAAGCATATTACATGTTGGAAAAGGTGGAAAGTTTTAACAGCCAGTCATTCAGTTTTATCTCTGCATGAAGTTCTTAAAGCCACATGTTGCTTGCTTGTTCCTGATGATGCAGCTTTTTGACAAACATCACAGGAGGATGCCATCCCTGAAGTCCCCTTTGTGAGCAATGACTCTGATAACCCATGTCTGTGAGTTAAACTGCTTTTCACTTTCATTGTTTTCATTAAAGTTTTCTCTGTTATCATGTCAGACCGTAGGACACACCAAAATTTATCACTTCACCTGATAGTGAAGTAGCCTTCAGTTGTAAATTTGTTTTATTCAGCAGCATCAATTCAGTCTTCCAAAGAGATGTTCTCTTGTAAGTAAAGGTGAGCACTTTTGGCATACAGGAAATGACTGGTGGCATGAAAGTATGACAGCATTTTTAATGGTGTTTAAATGCTGATTCCAGTTTCCAGTACACTCAGCTTCAATGAAGTGTTTTGTGAGCATAACCATGCTGTAATATTGGACCCATAATTTAGCTATTTTTCTTCATCTTCGTACATCCACAGTTTAAATGGAGGACAGTGGGACATCATCTTGTATAAATTTATATTAAAAATGAAGAAATTCCTCCAGCTGTATTTAAGGTGTCGATTTTATTTTGGCAGCTAGTTTCAATGTTGTAACAATGTCATCTTCAGGCCCATACACTTGTTGACATAAACTTTGTGCGGCTGATACTGGAAGTCAGTGGTGAGGTATGGACGTGTTCCGTGTGGAAGGTGGGTAGTGTGGTAGGTGGGTAGTAACTTCCACATGGAACACGTCCATATCTCACCACTGACTTCTAGTGTCAGCCGCATGCAGTTGACGTCAACAAGTGTATGGGCCTGAAGATGATGTTGTTGCAATGTTGAAACTAGTTGCCAAAATAAAATCGACACCTTAAATACAGCTGGAGGAATTTCTTCATTTTTAAAATAAATATATTTTTCTTCATGGTTCAATGCTGCAAATCACATTTTCGACAAGATTATCACATTTATATAATCTTCATTTTCATGACATTTGAATACTGATGGTCTGTTATGGAGAAGCAACAATTCCTCAGTTATTTTCATGTAAACTTCTTTGAACTCAATCTCCTGAAAGGTAATGTGACAATCCCATACGTATCAGTGTATGAGCTCTAACAGCTCTTGCATACACATACCCACTCAAAACTTTATCAAAACTGTTTTCAGTGAATATTGTGGACAGTAAGTCTCTCAAGCCCCTTTCCTGCCATTATTATACTGCTGCACCCCAAGAAGGGCATTAGAAGGTGAAACCACCTAATTGTACAATGATATGTTCTAAATTGCTGCCTTTGCTTCTTACAATATCCATTGCCTTCAATAAAAGTGGTTGATTGAAAGTGGCAAAACGTCACCTTTGAACATGTTTTATGTATTTTTTCAATGCTCTTAGAAAACATGTATATAGTATGTTATAAAGATTGGAGCATACTTTAAGAATGGGAGGCACATTGTTTTTGAACAAACTGACTGTCAGCGATTTGTGGCTTCTTCCATGAATCCTTTCCACCTGGAACATCAGTGAATTTCTTCCTCTTTCCATAAAACCACACAGTCTCATATTCAGAGAGCAAGAAGCACTCAGGGTAATCAAAATTGAGATCCTTTATAATAATACTGTTTAAGCCAACATCATTTGCTTTTTGATAGGTGATTGACTGAGGAATATCAACTGTATACAAAAATTCAAAAGTTGAATGTCTCCTTTTCCAATCAATGTTCTTGTCAGACTCCATAACTGTGTAGAGAGTCACTGACATTATTCCTCCCGTGGAATGGAAAGCGTTCACCCCATCAATGATGTTAAAATCATGTTATTGAAGATGCACTGGATGAATCCTTCACAGGTTGTAAGTTACTAACTTACGATGTCCTGCGATTTTCCTATCCTTACTGGATTTTTCTGTTTCACTTTAACCACATCACCATCTGCCAAGTTGCCATCACATATTAAAACACACATCTGTACAACCTGGAGCACTCATTTTAATTGCACTGGCCATGCCACTAAAGTAAACCGAAATGAAGAAATGAGAATTTTGCATGACACAAGGAGTTTTGAACGCACCCCTCTCACAACAAAGGAAGTCTGGGCATGGTGAACAATGGAAGCAGTAACAAAGGAATAGAGTGGATGGCAGCCCCAGCTGTTTACAACATGTCAATCAAGGGAGATCTACAAATACCTTTACACTTGAAGATGGGACAGATTAATTGTTCTTTGTTCTTAATTTGTCTGTGGATCATTTCTTACAATGATATTGGATGCGTCATGTTTACATAAAGCTTACATATACATAGCGAAAATACAGTGATATATATCACTTTGTGTATGATTGCATTTATAAGCTGACTGTCACATATATTTTCTAGTTGCAAAAAGACAGTAAACATACATATATTTTATAGAATATTCACAAAAAATGCCATCAAAAGTACATTATAAAAGGCACCAAAGATAATATAGCTCATTTTTCTGTAATTCCTTGGCCTTCACTCAGCACTGCCAAGAAAAACAGAGAAAAAGTAGAGGACAGCAGCAGCAGTGTTTTGACAGGAAATATTCATTTCATTGAATATCTTTGATTTACAAAAAACAACAAAATGGATTGATTTTCAAATATATGAACACTTAATAGTGCGTAAAACTGAAAAACTGTATACTTTTGTAACATGAAATTTCATTCTCTACAGCTTTGATAACTCGACAGTTTTCATTTGGAGTAGCCATTTTTAAGTTACAGGCACTGCAGCAAACTCTTTAGCCAAGTAGGTAAAAATGACTGAAATGTGATAACTGATTGTGGGCAAACAGCTGCACCAATTTCGACATTTAAGTAGGTCATTTGACACAAAATTTAGTGCTCTTTCTTTTTAGTAATGAAAACATTTCATTTAGAATGCATAGTTTCTAAGTAAGAGGAAAAAATCTGAAAAAAATAACAAAATTTCGTGGTTTTTTGCCCACAAGAAGTTGTCGTGAGGGTTTTGCAGGTCTAAAATTTGGATTCTACACACTATCAATTACATACTCAAGATAGAAAATAAAATCTGCTAGCTCATTTTTTGCAAGGAAACAGTTTTTTTGTGATGTCATTACTGGACTATTATTTTCAAGAGCCCTCATGACACTGTTGATACTATTGACATAAATATTCCACATTTCCTTACATTTATATTGCAATCAAATTACATTAAATATTTATCAAAACTTTACAGATTTATCCTTGCTCAAAGATTTGGTAAAAATGTCTGCTACATTGTTTTCTGAATGTACTTTACAGTAGTCTGTAATTCCATTCCTATAGCATTCATTCACAAAATCATAATTTACTTCAATATACTTTGATTTTTTTTGTAAAGTTAACATATCTAGCAATATTGGCTGTCCCTGAGTTGTCTTCATATACTTTAACAGCCTCATCAGGCTTTGCAACAAAAATATTCGAAAATCCAGAACTAATGTAACCTCTGTGGCAGCTTCTTACAATGCTATATACTCAGCACATGCAGAATATTTTGTAACACCTCTTTGTTTCTTAGATTTCCAAATAATCTAATTCTGTAGCCTGATATGGACTTGATGATCTATGAAATGACCCACCCAGTGTGCATCTACAAATCAATCTAAGAGCTCAATACTTTAAGTCCTTCCATATGTTAAGTACAAATCTTTTGTTAAATATAAATGTTTCAATATTCACAAAGCATATTTAAAGTGAGTATCATTGTAACATTTTGAAATCTATTCAAACAATTTACACTGTAACTTATATCTGGTCATGTTCCTTAAGTAATGTACATCAGGTCACCTGTCAAGTTCCTGTACTTAATATCGTGATTTGAAAACTGCTATACATTTTAGCTTTCAGCCAAAATGCCCTCTTCTGAAGTAGAAAACACACACATTCATACAAGCAAGACTCACGCGAACATGAACAATACTCTGGCCACTGCGGCCACAGACAGTGGTCATATGTGTGAGTGTTAATGTGTTTGTGTTTACTACAGAACAAGACCTTTTGGCTGAAGCTAAAATGTGAAGCAGTCTCTTCATTGGGCCTACCTGTGACTCAACATCTCCTTTACATAATGGGTAGCAGTCTGTCCTTTTCATAATACTGCTGTAACTCCATCATGGACTTTCCATTGTTTAATATCAAGACTTGCATCTTGTGCTGGTTGTAATCTAAAATTAATTTCCATTGGCATGCTGCACAACTTTGAATGTTAAATCTGATATTTTTTAGCTATAGGTTCAATATAGCTTTCCTGGCAAAGATCCCTTACATTCTTTGTATAGTTGTACTCAATGTTTACCACAGGATAATTCTTTGCTTCACCTAAGCCTGCCATTCAAAATAGCTTGGACAACTGATTCTTTGTTTCTTGTATTTCCCTGTAACTTTTACCACAGATTAAGAATCATCAACAAACACAGTTATACAGCTCATATAATTTGCGGTCATCAGTATCTACGGGCAGTAATTATATTTACTTCTTTTGAAACCTAGACTTTTTAAAATCTCATCCAACAATCATACTATGCTCTGTGACTTTATCTCAAACCATATAACACATTAAGTAACTTACAAACTCTGCCTATTTCATCCTTGTATACTGGAGGTCGCATTACACATATTTCTGAAAAAATTTGCTATTTAAAAATGTGGTCTGTACGTTCATTTGTTCCACAATCAAGCCCTTTTGACAACAGTATGACAACAAAAGTTTCAATTTTTCAATGTTTGTGTTATAGCAACTGGTGAATCAATATCATACACACTTTACTTTTTTATTTTATTTATTTATTTATTTGTGTGTGTGTGTGTGTGTGTGTGTGTGTGTGTGTGTGTGTGTGTTGAAAGTTCCTTACAACAAATCTTAATTTACAAGTGTTATCAGATTTTTTTGTAAAAATCCAGTTTACTGCAAGAACATTTATATTCACTGTCTTGATTACTAGTTCCAAAGTTTTGTTTTTATCTGAGCGGTCAATTTCTGTATCCATTGCTTGCTTTGAACATTTGGACTCATTACTATTCAATGCTTCCTCAAAATTTTCTGAGCTGTCAGCACTACAGAATTTACATAAATGAAGTTACTCATGACATAATCATTAAATCTGTCAAGGACTCTAAGTTCTCTAGTTGACCTTGTCAACTTAAATTCTTGTTCTTGTTTATGATTGCTTGAACACTCTTTGATACTCTTTTCTTCCATTTGTTCATTTACAGATTCATTTTTTTATGCTTTTTCACTCAGAATCACTAAAAGTTTTGCACTGTGAATCAGAGCCCTTTAGATCAATTCACCTGAGGGAATATGGTATAGTTGTAGGTAAACAACTAGAATTCTCTCATATACAGATTTATTCACACTTAGTGTCTACACAGATACAAGTCCGGAGGCTAACTCCCGTTAGCGTCCAACATGCTCCTCAAAGCCCTCTCCTCAAAGATAGCACACTTACGCACAGAACAAATATCGATTTTTATGGCGCTCTACGCCACATAGCCCCCCCCCCCCCCCCCCCCGCACGGTATGGAGTACGTCCCTGTGAATGGGGGGGGGGGGGTGAGAAGTTAGGAAGGTAACGCACAGTTCTTCTGCGTCAGGCGGAAGCAGTCGACTGGTAGGAGACCGAGGGGAGAAGCCCGGTACGTCGACGGTGAAGTCAGCAAGCAACGCCGGCGGCTGAAGATGACGTCCCGTCCTGGAGTGAAGGTGTAGCACTTCGTCAGCCGGCAGGCAGAGAATCACCTTGCCAGAAGGCCTAACAAAGGCACGCAAATTGCCACACGCAGCACTTCTGCTCAATTTAAAGCGGCGCACCACACGAGATTCTGCACTTCCTCCCTCAGTATTGTCACACGCGAGTACCACACACACTGTATTGCCATCTACGACAACAGATAATTTATGTATGTCATCAGGGTGCACATGTGTTGTGGATTCTTGGACGGCACCTGTACGAGCAATGGTAGGGAGGCAGGGAGGTGTGGGAAAGCCATGGCAGGGGGAAGCATCTGCTAAGAGGGGGGTGGCAGGTGCACTAGACTGTGCAGGAGACAACCTTGGGCGATCAGCTGACAGACGAGGGAGCATGACCAAAGGCAACGAGGAGCCAGCGTGGATTGAATGGTGTGACAAAGAGCTGTCACACGAAGATGGTAACACAATGGTAGAATCCGAGTGGTTGGCAGTTCGACTGCGAGGGCTGTGAGGAGTGAAGCCCCGAAAAGATTGGCCACTCGAATTAGATGAACGTGGAGAAGGAGCAGTGCTCGGCAGAGAAACACGCTGTGGAAAATCAATACCCAAATGCATGGTGTGGGAAGATGGATGGCCGCTTGAAGCAGGAGTGGGAGAAATAGGGGCAGAATCAGAGAGGTTCACCTGAGGCTCAATGAAAGCTGGTTTCACTCGGTTGAGTGAGACCATGGTTACAGAGTCTTTTATGAGGAGAGCCATGTTATTCTCAGAGCGTTTGACGACCTTGTAAGGACCTGTGTAGGGCGACTGAAGCGGGGCTTTGACTGAGTCGTCTCTGAGAAACACGTACTCACAAGAGTCTAGCGTGTGCGGTACGTACACGTGCGGAGGTGTATGAGCAGCCGGAGGTGGCGGCTGAATTTTGCTGCAGTGCAAGCGCACCTGCTCGAGAAGTGAAGGGAGTTCAGAGGGCCATGGAAGTGGGGTCGGAGTGACTAATTCTCCAGGCAAAACCAGAGGTTGGCCATATACAAACGCGGCTACGGACCCCTTGAGCTGTGGTCTGAAATTAACTGCATGGTATCGGGGTCTGCCGATTGCAACTGAGGTAGGTCCGTTAAGTCAATTAAGGTTGTGACAGCACCAACACGTGAGAGAAAATCAGCGACCACATTGTCCACTCCTCGGATGTAGCGAATGTCATTTGTAAATTGCAAGATGTAATCGATGTGACGAAAGCGTCGTGGGGGCGGATTTTTTATGGCAGGAACCAACGGCTTGTGATCAGTGAGCACATAGAAATCTCGTCCCTCAACATCAGTTCTGAAGTGTCTTATGGCCTCGTAAACTGCAAGTAGTTCTCTGTCGAACGCTGAGTATTTCTTCTGCGCGTTGCTTAGCTTTTTTGAGAAAAACTGCAGGGGGGTCGTAACATCGTTGTATGTCTGACTCAGTACTGCGCCGATAGCATTGTCACTAGCGTCAGTAGTGATAAACATTGTGGCGCCTGCCCGTGGGTGAGTAATAGTGACAGCGGAGGCCAACAGCTGTTTGAGTTCATTAAATGCCTTGTCCATGTCTGGTGTCCATGGTACCTGGCGGGTGCCAGAAGTTTGTGGGCCAGCGAGAGCATCTGTGAGAGGAGCCTGCACCGCAGAAGCGGCTGGCAAATGTTTCCGGTAATAATTAACTGTTCCGATGAACCTGCGTAATTCCCTGTAGGTCTGAGGGCGTAGCATCTCGAGAACAGGCTTGATCTTGTCCTGTGGTGGTGTCAGACTGTCCGATGACACAACATAACTTAGGAATGTGACAGATGACTGGTGCAATTGAGTCTTTTTATTGTTCAGTTCAATACCAGCGGCTGCTAAAATATCTGTCACGACTTGAACACGCTCCTCACTTTGTTCTAAAGTAGAAGCAAAAACCAATATGTCGTCCATATATAGGAAACAAAAGTCTAGATGGGATAAAGCTTGATTGATGAAATTCTGCCACGTTTGGGGGGCATTTTTCGACCCAAACGGCATAAATTTGTATTGGAACAGCCCGAAGGGAGTGGTTATGGCAGTCTTTTCAATGTCCTCCGGAGCCATAGGAATCTGATGAAATGTGTGCTTACAGTCCAAGTATTTTGCACCTGCGAGCGCATGATTGAAGTCTGCGATGTGTGGACCGGATATTTATCAATGATGGTGCGGGCATTTAAACGCCTATAGTCTCCGACCATACGCAAAGTACCGTCTTTCTTTTGGTCAAACAGGATAGGACTAGCCCAGCAACCGGAAGAAGGTTCAATTATTCCCTTTTGTAACAGATCGTCCAATTGTTCTTTTGCAATTTTCATAAATTCCTGCTTGAGGCAGCGTGGACGTTGTGATATGGGTGGCCCATCAGTTAGACGTAACCGATGAACTGTGCCGTTAGTGACTACTGCAATACGTGGCGCGGCACGATAGTTAGATGTCCGTGAAGCGGAGCAGGCAGTGGCAGACAGGCCAAGCTGTGGCGCTGAGGGCACGGAAGTACAGGTGTGCCACCCGCTCGTAGGCATCGTAAAGGCCACACACGTGTTAACATGGACGAGGTTGGTACACTGGTTCTTGGTAGCGGGCCGTGCCGCTACGAGCGCTGTAGGCACGAGTGGGCGTGGCCAGACAGCAGATGGCCGTAGTTCATTGCCACGAGCTTGGCAAGTTAATTGTCCCTTCGGAATGCAAGGAGCATGAGCACTCAGGCATACCCTATCATTACAAAAGGGGGTGCTGACACAGTTTACAGAGTTCACAACATTGTCGTTAACGTGCGCGGGCACAGGAACACCAGATTGGCGTGGACTGACCTTGTCTGTAGCCGACGAGTCGTCTGCTTGTAGTGCCGTGAGGCATTGTTGTGTGGAGGCCAACTCGTGGTGTATGTCGTGGACATGCAGCAGCATTCCCATACGTTCCATCCGCAACTTAGAGGACTTGGCGCACTCCACTAGCCACTTGTTTGTCCAAGATTGCAGCTCCAAGGATAGGTTTACACACTTCTTAGCACAACACACATGTTTGGTGTTGGCCGAACTGTCACTCGGCAAAGTGAAAGGAATATGTTTGTTAAGGGAGGGGTAAAACACAGTATTTTGCACAAAATCTAGTGACAACTGATAGTGCTTGAGGAAATCAATTCCGAGAATAGGTTCTTCAATTGTTGACACTAGAAACGTCCACTCCAGCTTGCACTCAGGCGAAAGTTTCAATGTATACAAAGTGGAACCCGAGCACTGTAGGGTAGACAAGTTGACTGCACGAAGTACTGTTTTGTGTGGTTGCACTTTATTGGTTGCTAGGCGAACTGGCAGCAAAGAGACGTCTGCGCCAGTGTCTACCAGAAAACATACACCTGATCGTAAATCGCGAACATAGACTCGACCACACTTACTGTTATTGTCCGAAACGGAGTGCAACGTGGGATAGTGCCCGTTGTTTACATCGCAGGAGGTGGCACCATAGCCTACCTGCAGTTGGAGTTTGGGTAAGAACACGGTGACCGGCATTTGCGAGCTTGCTCCCCGAATCTTGCATGGAAGAAACAGTAAGGTTGGGCGGGCCTGTGCTCCTGTGGGTAGTTGCTAGGTGATGGAGTATGTGCCCCAGAGTCTTCCACAGAGGCCGATGCACTGTCGTTGCGAGGAGTTGAAGGTGCAGGCAGGGCGGCTAGTTTAAAAAACTTGTTATCAGCAGCACCGGACAAGGGCGTGGCGTCAGAAAGCGTCTTAGTGCAGTTATGTCCATAATGCAGTGCACGGAGCTCACGTTGCCTGGCGGAGTATGCTCTGTCGGCGGCGCGTAAACGTTCGTTTACTGGCCTATCTCCATACGCAGAGATTGCAGTCTGGACAGGCAAAGGCAGCTTTTCAGTCCATATTTCTGCGAGCATGTCATCAGGCATAACTTGCTCATCGATGAGAAGACAGATGGACCGCCACAGCTGGGACGGAGACCTGTCGCCGAGACGCTCTTCGTAGATGAGCTGTCACACATTTTCTCTCCTGGTTTTAGAGACGCGCACCAGTATCGTTTGTTTCGCCACAGCATACTTCCGTGCTAGGGGGGGTGCTTTGACCAGATCATAAATTAAATCGACGTGGTCGTGAAGATGGTTCATGAGGCAGGCGAAGCGTGCGTCGTCGTCCAAGGCACAGACATTGAATGTTTGCTCAACCAGGTTAAACCAGAACTCCGGGTGAGCGGGTTTGAAGTCTGGTAATTTCGGCAGATTCGGCACTGCAGTCACTGCGGAGGTGCACCTATTACTTCGGACAGAAGTAGAGCATGCAGAAGATTGCGAGTCCAGATTATTGGCGTCCCGTAATGCAGGAATCGTGAAATTCACTTGACGCCGGGGGGGCGGCTGAGAAGCGACGGACGCTCGAACGGTGTGAGGATCGTAGTCAAAATGTGCATTCTCATTGACGTGGTAGCTCGGAGAGAAGCCACAAGTGCTTAAGTACGCTGGTGAATGTCCGTTATGCACACAGTATTCACTCGACCGTGAGTGGTGGGGCTGGTTGTAGATGTCGGAGTAATTACTGTCCAGCACAGAATTGTTGACCTGATTAGAAGCAACACAAGGATCCCACACACGTCCACTAGGATGCACACTCGGTGTGATATTTGCTGTTTGGCGAGCATTGAACACCTGTTGACTAGCCGGCGCGGAAGGATACACACGTGGCGGGAACTGATTCGAGTTTGAATTTGCTACTGGATTTTCCAAAGTAGCGAAACCTCGCTCGACGCCACGAACTGTATTGAATTTTGTGTTCGACACAGGAGTAGAAATGTTCCGACCAACACTCTGTGGAGAACACGTGGGAAGGTCCAGGCTAACAAAGCCAGAGTCCACGACCGTTGGCGGTTGGAAGAAACTGGCGGCACTCGATGAATACCACTGCATGTTCTGGCTGAAGGATTCCGAAGATTCTTGCGGCATGTCCACTACGACGGCAGGAGTGCTGGAGAGATGTTGCTGGAATCCGGGCGGCGGTGAATGCTGAAAGGTCGTTGTCTGGAGCTGAACAAAGGCCCTCCCGATTGCAGAGAAACCCGATGCGGTAGGCGCGTAAATAACCTTCAGGCGGTAACTCGGACGCGTATTACACAAAAACGGGGTCACCAGTGAGGGAATATGGTATAGTTGTAGGTAAACAACTAGAATTCTCTCATATACAGATTTTTCACACTTAGCGTCTACACAGATACAAGTCCGGAGGCTAACTCCCGTTAGCGTCCAACATGCTCCTCAAAGCCCTCTCCTCAAAGATAGCACACTTACACACAGAACAAATATCGATTTTTATGGCGCTCTATGCCACACACCTGACAACCTCTTCCACAATATCAACATGTCTGCTAATGATAACTTTGTGTTAATAAATACTCTGTATCCAACTTCACAGTAGCCTGTTAAAATTCCCAAGTCTGCTTTATAATCCCACTTTGAATTTCTCAACTGTTCTGATACACTTATAAAATTCTACTTCCATACATCTTTAAATATTTAACATTAGGTTTCTTCCCAACCAATATTTCATAGGGAGTTTTTCTTCAAATAGTATTACCTAAAGTTCTGGTTTCAAGATATTCAACTGCACAAACTACATCATGCCAAATCTCCTACATATTATTGCTTCAGCAAACAGTCATCTTCACATATCCCTAATTGTCCTGTTGTATCTTTCAGCTGTACTATTTAATTCATATACATAGGGAGGGCACACATGTAAAGTGATTCCTTTGTGTCTTAGAAATTGATAATATCTGAATTTCAATATTACTATCCATTGTCATATCTCAATTTCCTAATAGTTTTACCATTTAGATTTTTAGTTTAATTAACAGATCACACAAAACAATTATAAACTTGATTTTTAGATTTGATAGTGTAGACTCTAGCTGCTTTATAGTAATCATCAATATAAGTGGTAAAATATCTTTCCCCATAGCAAACTGTGAGTTGAGTGAGGCATTCAAATCAGCATGAATACGCTCTAATATTTCTTTTGCTTTGCTTCTATTGTTTTCAATGTGTAAATTGTGCATTTTATTTTCAACACAAAATTTACACCTCATAAACTCTGATTCTAAATTTGTTGGCAATCCATCTGCTAACTGATGCTTACATAACACATTCAGATCACTAAAATTTAAATGTCCAAGTCTACATTGCCATTCCTTTACTGACACACTATCCTTACTATCACACTATTTACAGTTATCTCTCTCTTATAAATTCTACTTCTCATTTTGTACAGCCTATCTTCTTTCAATGCAACCATAAGATATGTATTGTCTTCATCAAAAACTTTTGATGTATTGCTTATAGATATAACGTAATGTTTCTCTTTTACTTTAGCATAGGTAATCAAATTTCTCCATGTATTTGACATGATATAAATTTTTCATTTCAGTTGGAATCATGTCAGCATCAACTGTAAAATAACTAATTAGATTTTATTCCATCTGAAATTGGTACATTCACAGGCTCTTTTAAAGTTTGCTTTAACAAAATCAAGTCCCCAATATGCCTCAAAGATTCTGGCAAGGTTCTTAACATCTAGTTTAGCTTCTCCATCTTTTTTGTACCTGCTGATTTTAATTTGTTCACTTTTTTCCCAAAAATGCTGACAAACATTGCCATGTCACTATAGTCTTTTAACCTCAGCTTGTCCAATTTGTTCCTGCACACACCGAGTGAGGTGGTGCAGTGGTTAGCACACTGGACTCACATTTGGGAGGACAACAGTTCAATCCCACGTGCAGCCATCCTGATGTAGGTTTCCCGTGATTTCCCTAAATCGCTCCAGGCAAATCCCGGAATGGTTCCTTTCAAAGGGCACGGCTGACTTCCTTTCCCATCCTTCCCTAATCCGATGAGACCGATGACCTCGCTGTCTGGTCTCCTCCCCCACAACAACCCAACCCAACCTCCTGCACACAAATTTCAGTACTGTTGAGTATAATTCATCAAACTTGCTCATTATCTCAAATGCAGTTTCCTGATCGCTCATGAATTCTAGATGCTTGTTCAAAACTGCTCCATATATGCAGTTCATTGTGATCAGATTTTCTCGGCCCCAAGTTTTGGCATTGTCCTTGCTGATTATTGCTCATGAAGTCACAGTATAGCATTTCTTCATTTTCAGATACGTTTCCACTTGCCAATTCCAGTTCCTATAGTTTCCTTCATCAGACAATGGTAGCTTGTCACAAAGCACACTTTTTGAATAACAGCCTTTCTTTCAGTGCGGCCCAATCACTTTTTTTCCGAATAACAATATTCTTTTTAATTAATAGCTGTGAACTGCTACCACATTAAGAATATTTTTTAGTGAAAAGTTGAATACAATTTACATCTCTCTTTACACAGTGAACCCCTCACAGCACAGAGCTGATCAACTTTTGTACATACATATACACTCATCGTTGAGTGCCATCTCAACACTGTCGATATTAGCAATATGAATGTACCACATTACACCAAGAGTGCAGAAAAGACAGCTGCCTTTTTCTTCACTGCCTAGAAAACTGTCACAAATCAGAAGAATCCTGACTGTGGAGACAGTTTACTTTTCCTTTACTACTGAGTAATTCTTCAGATTTTGGAATAATTTGTGTTGTTTAGTTTGCCTAATGTTTCATAGACACTAGTGCCTGACATTGCTAGTGGGAAATACTTTCTCATAACATTCCAAAAAATTAACTTTCATTCTAGAGCTGTCAGTTTGGATTTGCTATATTTGAATGGGGATTAGTACCTTGTCAGTTTTTCTTGATTTTACATTTGGTTTAAATCAAACTGTAGATGTTGCCTGTAACATTAGCATCTGAATGCTGTTTATTCTTAGACTTCCATTCCTTTAATCAAACCTGCTGTTATGTTTGTGAGTTACTGTGGCATCTCTGAATAAATGAGCATGGTGATTGTCAACATTAACGAGAACTTGTATGTCAAAAAATCATCACCACTTCCTACACTTTCAGCCACAGACTACACTTACATAATACTTTTAATTTTACATATGTGTTGGAGGTAGTTACATGATTAATTTTTTTACAGGAAAATTTGCAACTGTTTAAAATTACAAGGTAATGGTCATAGAATGAAGTGGGACACTGATGAGGTGCTAGGATTCTGATTAAACATTCGCCTGAAATGGCCATCTAAATTAAATTTTTCATGGTTCCTCTAAATCAGTTCAGTTGAGCAGCATGCACACTAGCCAACAAGTTTACATATGATATATTCCCACATCCTGCACAACCTGAACTAGTGTCATATCTATAATAACCCAACATCCAATACGATTATATCTCCAACCAAGAAAAAGAAAACTGAAGTTATTTACTGGGCTGGTGATCTGCAATACATGTAAAGATTACTCACACACCTTATCGTTTTGCCTAGGTAATTCTAATTCCGTATGCTGTAGAAAATGCTCATAAACTGCATTAATAATAATGAATGTTCATTTGTCCAGAAAACTGTCGCAAAATGGAAAGTACTCCTTTTGGATAGATAATTATACTAAATGGGGTATCATTTTACCTAAGAAACATTTATAAGTAATGCTAAGTGACAATTTTTTTGAAATTCTACAATCATAATTCCTGTAATTGAATGTTCTTGCAGATATGTTTGGTGGTAGTGTGGCCTTGGCAATCACTCAGTCTCTCAATCTAATGGGAATATTCCAGTGGGGAATACGTCAATCAGCTGAGCTTATAAACCAGATGACAGGTGTAGAACGTTTCCACTTGCCAATTCCAGTTCCTATAGTTTCCTTCATCAGACAATGGTAGCTTGTCACAAAGCACACTTTTTGAATAACAGCCTTTCTTTCAGTGCGGCCCAATCACTTTTTTTCCGAATAACAATATTCTTTTTAATTAATAGCTGTGAACTGCTACCACATTAAGAATATTTTTTTAGTGAAAAGTTGAATACAATTTACATCTCTCTTTACACAGTGAACCCCTCACAGCACAGAGCTGATCAACTTTTGTACATACATATACACTCATCGTTGAGTGCCATCTCAACACTGTCGATATTAGCAATATGAATGTACCACATTACACCAAGAGTGCAGAAAAGACAGCTGCCTTTTTCTTCACTGCCTAGAAAACTGTCACAAATCAGAAGAATCCTGACTGTGGAGACAGTTTACTTTTCCTTTACTACTGAGTAATTCTTCAGATTTTGGAATAATTTGTGTTGTTTAGTTTGCCTAATGTTTCATAGACACTAGTGCCTGACATTGCTAGTGGGAAATACTTTCTCATAACATTCCAAAAAATTAACTTTCATTCTAGAGCTGTCAGTTTGGATTTGCTATATTTGAATGGGGATTAGTACCGTGCTAGGAAAACGGTTGACTGATTTAGCACATGAGATTGGGAAAACTATAGGTATTATGCACGCCAATAACATAATACACGGCGACCTAACTACCTCGAATATTCTTTTAAATAACGAAGAGACTACTGTGAACAGTTTGGTCTAATTCTAATTCCGTATGCTGTAGAAAATGCTCATAAACTGCATTAATAATAATGAATGTTCATTTGTCCAGAAAACTGTCGCAAAATGGAAAGTACTCCTTTTGGATAGATAATTATACTAAATGGGGTATCATTTTACCTAAGAAACATTTATAAGTAATGCTAAGTGACAATTTTTTTGAAATTCTACAATCATAATTCCTGTAATTGAATGCTCTTGCAGATATGTTTGGTGGTAGTGTGGGCTTGGCAATCACTCAGTCTCTCAATCTAATGGGAATGTTCCAGTGGGGAATACGTCAATCAGCTGAGCTTATAAACCAGATGACAGGTGTAGAACGTGTCTTAGAGTTTGCTGGTTTGAAGCCAGAACCATCTCTTGAATCATCTTCTGGTAAGTTTATTTATAAAAAGTTCAGTAACAGTATGACAAAGTGGATAGTTCATGTAGAGTCCTGAAATGAGTACCAGTTATGAGAGCAGCACTGTGAACAAGAGCTAACACTTGATTCTAAAGGCATATTTATTGAGCACACACACAAGTAAAGATTGAGCTTCTGACCCATTCCTTGCTATGTTTATTACAGGAATCATAGCAATAAACAAATTAGCAAACCACTGGCTTTGCATTCACTTGCATAGTACATAGAAATTAGTATGAGCAAGTGCAGGTAGAATAATCAAAGTTTATTATTTCTACTGAACTTTGTGGTCATCATAAGTGTTGTTTGGCTGTTTGTCTAAGATGGTAGGTTCTCCTTCCTGCAAGACATTGGTGGGTTGTAACTTGAAGTTGAAATAATATTATGATTTTCAGGTTACTTTCTTCAGATAAAGTTTCTAATGGACACCAAACATGTTTTAACATCACATAACACACACTGTAGCTTTGCAGCATCTAAGTTCTACTAAACAGATACTTCAAACTAAAACATTCTGTCTCCATAGAGCACCAATGATGGACCAATTTACTCCATCTCAGCACGACAGATAGACTCCAACTAGTTGTTGACAATTCCAAAGATATGCAAAATGTATGAAATCGTTATTGTAATAAACATGGCAAAAATGTTTTTGTGGTGAAGTTTGGGATGAGTAGTGTAGTTAAACACAAGAAAAACAATGTTCAGTATACCATGTTTTACCACAGCATAAAAAAATATCTTCCACAACTTTTATACATATCTTGGGTAATCTGGGGTGCTGCTTCTAAATGCTGTTGTAGGTTCATTTTGATGTTACTGCATCATCACATAGAAATTATGTAATGATCCAAATAAGGTTTTGTGCTTCAAGTGTACAAATGATTTTATTTCGCATGATAAATGTTCAGCAGCGAACGCACATCGTATAACTTACAAAGACTGACTACATGCTGTTGATACAAAATTCAGTTTAAGACTGAAGCTCAGCGGCGTACAAATTGCCTCTCTTTATATATTTTTAAACAATTTCTGTCATTGTTACATACTGAATTTTGCCTTTATACAATTAAAGTTTTTTTACGTATATCTTCCCAAATTACATAGAAATTTATGTGGAATAAAAGTGAATAATTTCATACAAAGCAGCAATATACTTCGTTAATTTGCATACACTATTTAACTGACTTAAAGAAAAATCATGCTTTCATTTTCAGGCAAACAGAGTGATTAGTTTTATTCAATGAAAGGCCTAGATGAAACTAATTAGTTTTTGTATGTTTAAAATTTTACATTTCTATATGGTCATAATTACAATTCTATTAACTAACATCGATTAAAACATGAGTATGTATGATTCTGACTGAAAAATCATTGTCTCATATTTTTATTAGGGATTCAAACAATTTCTGGTTTCAAAACATAAAATAGATACTGGGTCAGTCAATGAAAAGTAGCCTTCAAGAAACACTGATTAATATTCGCCTAACAGAGGCTGCATAACTCAAGCTCAGAGACACTACCTGTAAGTTCATAACAAAATATTAGGTGTTTGGGATTCCGTCTACTTGCATTAAAGTTTAAAGTTCACATAATTCTGCTTTATTGCCTCTAAAACAAATTTAAATGGATATCAAATATGCAATTATTGTCAGAAAACTATTATCATTGCAAGTTCACTGTTATACTGTTTGGCTAGAAGTCTTCACACATAAAGCAGCCAGAATTTATATGTTGAACCTGAATAAATTCCATGATGTAAATAGTCACTGACCCACAGATGTTGCAACTTACTACATTAGGTTGTTCAATGATCATCATAATATTCTGTAATGTTCGTGAGACATGCCACGTGGAGTTGTCAACGGATCAGAAATTTTGCAAATAGCTTCCAAACTAATTCACATATAAACCTCAAAATTTCACTGAATGATTTGAAACTGTAGTCACTTCGCATTTATGGTAAAAGAATTGAAAGGCGGCTACTGAGCAACTCCCTTACTCCCTAAACTACAGCACAATGCTCTACATTAAGTGCGGGAAGCACTTAATTCTCATCGGCTGATGATCTGAAGGGCCAATCAGAAAAATTCCTGCTTCCAATTAACCAAAGTAATCCCTAACTCATCCAGTGGTATATTGCAGAAAGTAAATAAGGAAGAACTTCTAAATTTATGAAACCAAATTCAAATAAAAACAAAAGAAGGCCCAAATTACTCTCAGAAATAAAATATTAATTCATTTAACTTCTAGCTTTCATTATGGATGGCTTTATACAAAAGCATGGTCACTGTACCTATCATATGTCACATGATTCACAATTGCACAAGATTTTCCCATGCATACTTTTACATAGATTTCAATGAAATAAGACATCCACACTTCACGTATGTCCTCCATACACTTTCTCACTGTTTCCAAAACACTTAACACAGCTCAATATAATTAAATATTATTCTGGTTATAGAATTAGATGAGATTATATTGCAATTTCTAGTTGTGTTCCATAGTACAAGAAAAGTTATTATGTCTTTTAGGTAAACTTTTATATTACTAAAAGTATAATATATAATGGTCTGACATAAAACTGTATATGAAATATGAAATTAATTGAAGAAAAATTAAATTTATAGGGAACTGATCATACACCAGATCAGTTCAGAGCCCAAATGCACAATGCCAGCTGCATGTATGCTGGAATTTTTTATATGTAAAAGAAATAAAAGAATAATGTGGTACATCACAGGCTGTCACAGTTTTACACCACTACAGAGGAAAGTTATAGACACATCTGAGCCAAAAATTTAAAATTTCTGTGGAGCACTGGTACACAATTAAGGGGTTTTGAAAAAGTGACAATACTCCCCACCCCAGATTTTTAAAGAACAAAATGCCATTTATGAAACAGCTTCAAATGTCTGATTACTTTAAAATTGAGCTAATGTGTTAAATATTTGACATTACATATGTAAGCGAGAAAAACTTTAGAAAATGTCTGAATTATGTTTAAAAGTTTGGTAGAAGTCACTAAGTACCCTCATTATCAAACACTGGATGAGTATAGCCAGGGTAATCTGCACTTTGCTTTCAGCAAAAGCTACTTTTTAACGAATTTCAGTGTTTATGATGTAATATCTCCTGAAATATGCGTTATATAATGATGCAGGTACATGCAGTTGTGTATGTGGATACTACCTGTAGAATGTTTTCAGAATAGACGCTCAAATGCCTCCCGGCCCACAAGAAGGCAAATGATTCAGAAGCGGAATTACCTCACGAAGATGGTGAGAGTGTGCCACTTCAATATAGAAGGCTACACAAGGACGAAAGGAGAAATCCTTGAAAAAATTGTAACAAGAGAAAGAGTAAGTGTCGTACTCTTGCAGGAGACACACCTGACAGATGAAAACATCGAATGATTATGCATACCAGGATTCACCAATGTGGGATACTCAGGACACGACAAACATGGTATGGCAACCCTGATGAAAAATGAGCTTCTAGGAAACCTCGAGAACAATGTGGAATTGGTTCCACATGCAATAGGCATTAAACTGGGAGAGATGACAATCTACAGAGTCTACAAACCACCTTCGCAGCAATGACCTTGTAACCTCCCCACAAAAATTTAAATGTAATGACAATATTATTTAGAAATGCAAATGGACATTGTACTAAGTGTAACCTTTCCACTGAAATTTTAAAGACAGAAATAATAAATGAATAGAAGCCAAGAATAACCTCCCTGCAATGAAATGTACTGACAAAGGCAACAAAAATGTGAAATTCGCAATCTGACTCTGGTGTAAGCTCCCACAAAAATAATGAAAAACAATTCAGTGCTAATGAAACTTCAGTTAAACCGAAATATCGGTCTTTGGCCCTGTGCAAAAAAATCAGAATTAAATTCTTACCTCATTGTAACAGCTATTCAAATTTCTGCTCTTATTCTTGCGCACAGCTCGGAGGAACTGCATTGCAAATAATAATATTCCTTTTTTTTTATTATTTAACTGAAAACTGAAACTTTTGTTTAAGGGAAGTGGAACGAAATAGTTATTTCAATTAAATAAAAATTTTATGTAAAATTGCTTTTGAAATCAAAATTATTATTGGGGGCACTTGTTGAAAATTAATTACAATAAATAAACTTTACATTATCCGATGATTATCTTAATTAACAGTATACCTCATTCAGCATCTTGACCAGTGTTGCCGACAGACTACATCACACAACCGCACTGGGCTGCTACCACTGACCGACCGCTCTGCATGACGACTACTAGTGTACTGGACGCCACTGAACAGAGCTACTCCTCGCAACAACTACTGACAGAGTACTGCTCGTAACACTCGCGCGGTCAAGCGCATACTCTCTGGTCAGAGACGCTGCAATGCCTCGCCATCGCTGCTACGTTACATACGTGTTTCATAACCCTCCACTGGGGGGGCAAAAATTTGGCAGCGATGGTGAGTCATTTGGACTTGCCAAGCGCGGCAAAATTTTTCATTAATTAGTCAACTTGTACAATTTACAGAATGTTTAGATACATGAATTAAATGTGGTGCACATGCACAGAGTACAAAACATTTCAGACAAAGACAAGATATGAGTACAAAACATAGTAGCAAATCAGAAAAATGTATATACAAATTATTTGACAGATAACAAAGTGCACACGCACTGAAAAAATTCTTTAGCATATTCAGAGCAAATAAACAGACTGGTAAGAGAAAGAAAAAAAAAATCATGATGACAAGTGACATGAGTGCACATGCACTGGAGTTGAGAACATATCAGTAAATGATGAAACGTATATACAATGAGTAACAAATGACATAAGTGCATACGCATTGAAGTATTGAATATACAGAATGAGTACAAATCATGTTGAAAAATGAGAAAAGTGCACAGGCACTGAAGTTCAGTAGAAAACATATTAACACCTAACATAAGTGCACATGCACTGTAATTCAGAACATATCATTAAAATAAAAATGTATATACAATATAAAAGACAAGAGTGCACATGTACTGTACTTCAGAACAAATCGAAAATATGTCTTTAGCATTTTCGCAATAAATAAACATAATGGCAAAACAAATCATGTCCAAAGTGCACACGCACTGAAAAAATGTCTTTAGCATTTTCACAACAAATAAACATAATGGCAAAACATCATGTCGACCAGTGACATAAGTGTACTCGCATTGGAGTTCAGCGAATCGAAAAAAAATGTATAACCCACGAACATAAATGATGTTACCAAAAAAATTATTTTCCTTATGTGACAAGAATTAGGATAGGAAAGGGAAGGATTGCATCATGGTTGTAGCACTTTAGATTGCACACAGCTGTTCTGAAAGTCCATATCTTTCCACAGAAGTACAACACCAAGTGACACAACTTGAAGTTCTTTTCCCATCAGAATTTATCAGCGTAGCCAAGACACTGAATTGTCGTAGTAATATTCCATGTTTTCATTTTGGCAGTACATTAGGTACACCAAACAGTGGGACCATAATAACGTCTTCACCGCTCACGGTGGTGGACAGCATGTCGTGTCAACACCACGCTCTTACAAGGCACACCAACATAGAATTAGTGCAAAACCAAATATAGTGCTCCATGATCACTGGGATAAACAGGACAAATGGACATTGCAGTAATTCAGGGTAGTTAACTCATGAGGTGAAGGACATTAAGTCACATAATATTGACAATTACAGACTTCATTAGTAGTTTGTGGCATTCATAGCCCAGTTATTGAACATTTCGGTACCAAGTATGTAGTATTACAGAAAAATGTTCATTAATTGTTTTACATAGAATCAGTAGCCTTCTTTTCCTAGTTACAAAGCATTATGAAACAATCGCATTCTTTTCCAGTTACAAAGTATGGCATAGTTAATTAATTATTTGTCAGTTAATTAATCATTTGTCATTCCAATAGTAATAATCATTAGCCTTTTCCTAATTACAAAGCATTATTAAACAGTCACATTCCTTTCCAGTTACAAAGTATGGCATAGTTAATTAATCATTTGTCAGTTAATTAATCATTTGTCATTTGAATATAGTAAGAATTATTAGCCTTCTCCTAATTACAAAGCATTATGAAACAATCGCATTCTTTTCCAGTTACAAAGTATGGCATAGTTAATTAATCATTTGTCATTTCAATAGTAATAATCATTAGCTTTCTCCTAATTACAAAGTTTTATTAAAGAATCGCATTCTTTTCCAGTTACAAAGTATGGCATAATTAACTAATCATTTGTCAGTTAATTAATCATTTGTCATTCCAATAGTAATAATCATTAGCTTTTTCCTAATTACAAAGCATTATTAAACAGTCGCATTCTTTTCCAGTTATAAAGTATCAACATTGAAAACAAGAGCTAATTAATGGCATAATTAATAACAATTCATTGAGTGACATTAATTATTGGCACTCAGTGGCCAGCAAGTATTGAATAGAATGAAAACATAGTTCATCATTCAGTATTATTCAGATCATTACGAAGTCATTATTAAAAATCAGTTAATTACAGTCATAGCATTAATAATCATGGGCATTATAAGTAGTCTCATTACAATAAACAGTGGCAGTTATTAGCCAGTTACAAAGCATTATTTTATATATATATTTTTTTTGTATCATTAAGAAGTCATTACTGAAGTGACATACTATTCAGAGTTGATCAGTATTATTCAAAATTATCATAAACTAGTGACATTATGTGGGACTGGTAATACCTCTTTTAGCAATGCATTGCGTTGGGATCGATAATTAATTGGTGAGGCATAACAGTATTTGCTTTTGACCTATTGCTGCAAATGAGGATAGGTAGCGTCATTCGTCATGAGTCAGCTGTAGCAAGGTTATGTAACAAAGCAGTTTATAAGTGATAAACACAAATGGGTAAAAAAAATAAAAATGCAAGTACTAGAACAGGTATAATAAGTAACAGGTTTAGTAAGTATCATGAAAAGCTTCTCCTGGAAAAAATACAAAATGGATTATTGACCTGAAAGAAGAAACGCACACTATGCTGAAAAGTAGTGAACTTCGAATTAACAGGTAGTGAAATGTGCTTAAAAATGTGTTCCATAGCTGTCCTTTCCAAAACTTTCTGTCATCCTACTATGCAATGTAACACCTGCTGTCAAAACAAACTGCAGCAAATACTTAAATAACTATATAGCATAAATACATAACTTCAACATTATCCTCATCTGTAAAGAAAAAACTTCATTATTCATTATCCATATTATCATAACTTCATTATTATCATCACCTGTAAAGAAAAACTTCATTATTCATAATACCATATCCTTCATCATTATTCATCAGCATTCATTATCATCTGCAAAAAAAATCACTTCATTACTCATTATACAACTATTCCCTATCTCTAGCATATTTCATCACTAAAACTAAGATATGTAGTTCTGTCTGACAGCCTGCATCAATCACCTTGTATTCTGAAAGAAAAAATTAGTTAAGACTGCTATTCTACGATGAGTATAGTATATTCTTGTTAATGTTTGTTAATCCTGATCCATTTACTCTTCCTCATAAAGTTATTGCATCTTCTTTCGTTTATTCCGTAGGTGAAATTCCCATTTCTGTTGAATTTATTTCTTACACGCATCATTTCTTTCTGAAATTGATGAACAAAGATTAATGTCTTGCATTTAAATCATATACCCACTAAATAATGACTGGTTTATGATAACATAATTAACCATACAGCATAACATGACAGAAAACGTAATATGTCAAAGACATTGACAGTGTTCAGATGCGAAAATGTACACAGAATAATACAATGCAGCAGCAAAAAAATGTAAAACAGTCACGATGTTGAGATGTCATAAGGCAAAAATATGTCAAAGTCAACTGGTGTGTGTTATATCTTAACTATTTCACAGTGCATATAAACAAAACTGGAATACAATCATATACACAAAAAAGGTGGAAAATGTGCATGGTCTGATGTGTAACGACAAGAAAAGCGACCTGCTAACCTTACCTTGCCGGGCACTTGCCAAGAAAAAATACGATAATCATCAGTAATTAGTCAGGTGAAATAATTGCTTTAGTAAATGACATCATAGTGTGTTGAATCATAAAGTGTCTTCATTCAATAAACGGTTTAATGTTTGAGATATGGTGATTGCCTTTCGATTTTCTGGTTCTCAAAGTTTCGACGTGTACAACATTGGGGTGAGGGATGCTGCGAATCCGATATGGACCTGCGTATAGAAGTTCAAATTTACTGCACTTACCTTTTAATTTGCTGGATAAATAGTGTGTACGTACTAATATCTTCTGTCCAACGTGAAAGTCTCGGCGTCTACAAACCTGTTTTTGCTGTCTTCTCCGGCGCTCTGCGGCACGTTTGATGTTGTTCAGCGCAATGTCAATTATTTCGTGGTGTCTTAGTCGACGACATTTGGGGAAGTTTACTAATTCTTTAATTTTGTTTGGTGGTTCTACGTTTTTCAGTATAACAGACGGAGATAGCATAGTGGATTCATTTGGAATGGAATTAATTACGTCTTGGAATGAGAGTATGTGTGTATCCCAATCAATATGTCTTTTGTGGCAGTATATTCGGCACAGCTCACCAATTTCTTTCTTTAATCTTTCACAAGGGTTCGAAGAAGCATGGTACTTGGATATATAGATCGGAGAAATGTTTCTGGCTCGTAATATGCGTGTCCATACGCTACTACGAAATTGAGATCCATTGTCAGAAATTACTCTTATCACATGCCCTACATGAAATAGAAAATGTTTTACAAATGCTTTCGAAACAGTTTTAGCAGTAGCTTTGCGTAATGGAGTGAAAGTAACAAATTTTGAAGTGAGCTCAACAGCGACAAAGATGTAGCAAAAACCTCTGTTAGTTCTCGGAATCGGACCAAAAATGTCTACTGCGGCCATGTGTCTTAATTTCACAGGTATAATGGGATATAAAGGAGGAATATGTGAAGTGGTGTCTGATTTAGCTTTCTGACAAATTTTACAAGACGCTAAAACTCGTCGTATACGTTTCTCCATGTTGGTAAAATAACAGTTCTGTCTCAGTATAAGAAAACATTTTCGTGCTCCGTAATGTGCGTAACTTAAATGAGTGTACCAAATTAATTTGTTAACCAGTTCGTCAGGAATGCATAATAACCAATTGTTGCTGTCAGGATGAGAGCGGCGAAACAGAATGTCATTGCGTACAGTGTAATGGTTTCTAATCGTAACATTATTCCTATCTTGCCAAAGGTATTTAATTTCTTTCCACACGTTGTCTTTATTTTGCTCCTTTGCCATGTCCTGTAATGACGATGAAATAAAGTTTTCAAAAGCAACTTGCTGAATGTACATGACACTGAAATTTGTTTTGCAGAAGTTGGTTGCTACGTCTTGCTGATTGTTGCTGAGAGAACGCGATGGTGCGTCTGCTATAACATTTTGTGTGCCGGGAACGTGAACAATCGTAAAATTAAATTCCTGTAAATACAGTTTCCATCTACTTAATCTATCGTGAGTGAATTTAGCCGAAAGTAAAAATTGTATCGCTCTGTGGTCTGTGTAAACTGTGGTATGTCTGCGATAAAGAAAGTGTCTAAACCTCGTGAAAGCCCATCCAACACATAATGTTTCAAGTTCTGTAACAGAATAATTTCGTTCAGCAGGTGACAAAATGCGACTTGCAAATGCGATGTTTTTAATTACGGTAGAACCATCTTCTTCAATTTCCTGGAAAATGTGTACGCCT